>NC_088979.1:10966291-11253835 GCF_963932015.1 Anas acuta
TCATGCTACTGACTGCTGCCACTCTATAAATAATACCAAAGATCACATAAATGCCTGAATGAAGATACAGAAGGGTCTAATTAAATTAATGACTGCAATAATATATAAGGAGAAATAATTATGTTTAAAGCACCCTGTTCTAAATAACAAAGGGAAGCTTTAATATATCATTCTTTTGATTTAAATAACAGTCAGATTATTCCCAGGAAAAACTCTTAAATGCCTTAACGCATAATTAAACTTATAACAATAGGATGGTATTCACCAATTAGCAAGAGATATTCATGTGAGAGGAACACTTCAGTAGAGCCAGCAGCATTAAAAAATCATTTATATACAACAGACCAAGCCAGGCAGTGGAGCAGAGGAGAAAAACACGTCTTTTCCAGGTATAACCCTTTGGAACACACCACCAGCTTTCCTTCAAAGGTGAACGCCTCTCACTGCTCCAGGGGATAGTTTGTTAGAAAAACCCATTACTCTACAGCCAGCACAGCTGCCTAACGAGCACAGCCTTCTGCAGTCTCACATTAATTTTGTTAATACTTCTTGTATTAATACTTCCTCATGCAAAGTTTCACAGCAGCTGTTACCAAGAAAGTTCAGGCTTTAAAAGTTAAACCTGGATCAAAGTTGCCTGCAAAGCACGGCTGTAAAAGTTACTACGTGTGTAATAAATTTCCCAATAACTGGTTATTTCAGCCAAAAGGGAGGGGATTTTGTGACTCCAGTAGGTGAACAGCTTGTCCATGACTACAGGATATAAGCAATTTTGATGTGCCTGTGCTCGATTTACAGCTGTAATATATTTGTAGCAATTAATAATGTATTAACCCTTTAATAAGCCCTCAATTAAGAGAATCTGAAGCCCTAGGCAAGTTTAAAACTCAGACACTCTTGGCTATGATAGTCACACCAGAGGCTTGTAACATATTTTCCAGATTCCCCAAAGACTGAAATAAATCATGATTCATGGAATTTTAAAAATTCATCGTGCGCTGCAGTCATAGAATACTTTAGGTCAAAAAAACTGTGTCCAAGAGACCACGGACAGATTTTCTCACACAGAAACCTATTCATAACCCTGTCTCAACAGAGTGAATAAGCAATTCAGAGTTACTGGTGACTAGCACAGCAGGTACCTTCAGAGTGCTGAAGTTACTAAACCACAAATAAACATTAAAAAAAAAAAATTAAAAGTAAAAATAATTTAAAAAATAGAGACCTTAAAAGCAAATAGTTCACAGTCCTGAATGTCACTGCTATTCCTGTTAATTCCCTCTGTGGTGTCTACAACAGGTGAAACACCAAAGACCTGCTACAAACAGAGGTATAATTGGACAAGGAGTTATATGCCCATCTATTTACCTCTTTGATTTCTGTAAGAAAGTCCTTTTTATTTTGGCTTTATTTCCTAGGGCTTGGGTGTTTTTGAAGAAATGCAAGATAATAGAGAGGCATATTGAATCTAACTTCACAAGGAGCAAACATTTTCAAAAATTTGCTTGCCAGGGAAAGCAGTAGATGGGCTTTCTGGGAAGGGCTGATTTTGTCCACCAGGATGTTTCTGTCCTGAAAAGGTGACATCAGAGCGCGTCAAGCAGAGACCAGTGCAGCTGACATTTTGTCCTTTTCTTTCAGTTCACAAAATAGAGATATTTGCAATGAGGACTAAGTCTGTCTTTTTTAAAAGCTATCCTTTAGCCTGGCAAGAAAACAGAGAGCACCTAATTAGCAAGAGCAAACATTTCCAAGAAGATGACACTAATGCTTAAGTCCCATATTCAGATGGGTGTCTGACAAGACTTGAAAACACACTACTTCTCTTACCAAAACCTTGGAACAAAGGCAGAAGGGCAGCCTCCACTGCGGCTCTTGCAGCGTGCCAGGTCAGTTCTGTCTACGCCACAGTTGCCAGGTGACCTGCAGGTGCAGAGCAGGACATGGGGCTGAAAAAGTCACGGCAGCTGGTGGAACTGCTCTGGTTTACAACAGATAATGTTTTCTTCCAAAAGCTGCCTTGTCTCTTAGGAAACACCTGCAAATATAGACCTAATTAAAGCACCGGCTTGCATACAGAGCAGTGATTATCTTGAAGAAAATACTCCTTCTGCACTTCTCTGTTTATTCTCTCAGAAATGATAAACATTTGGCTATTCTCTATTTACAATAGCATATAGGAATTCAAAGCAAATCATTTGTACTGAATCATTTGTACAAATCATTTGTACTGAAAACAGGCAAAATTCACCTGAAATCTGAAGTATTTCCTCAAGCCATTATTTTATTTTTTTTTAAGAACATGGGCTTGAGTTAGCGTCAGTGGTGGAGGTTTCAACACCTGTAAAAGGCATTATATTTGTGTGTTCCCGTCTGGGAAACAGGACTCTGGTGCTTGAGCCTGAAATATATTTACACTACATTATTTTTCTTAAAAGCCATTTCATCGCTCTGAGGACTAATTTGTTTCCATTCTGTCATCAGTAATGAACAGAAAACTGTAGTATCAAAATTAAGATAATTCTGAGCGTGTGTAATAGAGGAGAGCTGTGGGATGCCCACCGGAGTGGCCCCCGCCGTTCCCGTGCTGCGGGCTCTGCTGCCATCAAGTGGAAATCAGAGCAAACGTGAAGGCTCAGAACTCATCATCCTTACCCAGCCTCAGTTGTGGGACAGTGGTCCTAAGAATGGAGACCCCGCAGGGTGCAGTCAGCAGATGTCCTTTGTGGCTGATGGTGAATCCAGCTCGCCAGAAACGCTGCACCAAAGGGCAAAGGGTGTCATCATCAGAGAGAAGTTCAAGTCAGCAGGGTCATTCCTTATGTGTACCTATGAACACACCTAAAATTGCCTATAGATTGGGATAGCCATCTGGTGTCAGTCTAGGGGTAGCTGTGGGGTGATGGTGGTGGGTTGAAGCTGAGCTGCTTTGCAGCAATGTGTTCATGGGTGCTCAAACCAGCGGTACCAAGTGTTTCATCTGCTTCGTCTCCCTCTGGGCACACGGATTTCTGCTACATCACCTTGTTCGTGCAGAGTGCAACTTCTCTGCTCGTTTGTACCATGTGGAGACCTGCCTGGCTGGTTTCTGTGTGCTACAGGAGTTAAATTCACCCCACATCTGTGAATCAGCAAATATAATTAATAATAATAATAATAATAATAATGATAATGATAATGATAATAATAATAATTCTGGTTTTTAGACTTTTTATACTATTATTTATTATATATTGCCACTACTGAAGAAGAAAACATGGTTTTAAGGACTGAAAATTGCATGAAGATCTTTTCTGGACATCAGCCAACGTGTGCAAGTAGACCAGAACAGCTTTTCTGGTTCATATTTGTCCTGGATTCAATTCATCAGGGATTCAGTCCAGCATAAATATACATTTCAGCAAAATACTCATACATACCATTACTGACATGCTGCATGGCAGTACTGCTGTGATCATTTGACCCATTCAATGCTGGCTTTGTAGCAAATGTTTAGCACTGAGAGAATTGAACCCTTACACCTCCTTGAAATGGGTACAAGGCACAAAAAAAGTTACCAAATTCTGCTTTTATATATATATTATATATATAAAGTTATATATATATCATTATATATATATAATTCTGCTATATATAACAGCTTTTTGGGCTGCTATATCATAAATCATAAATCTTTCATAAACTGGTCAGCTTGCATCCTAAATTCACTTCTCTCTGTTCCCTTTAGTTTCCATAAATTTGCTTCTCCAATACTTAGAAACTTTCCTACCAAAATTATTTCATATTATGTATGTTGGTTTTTATTATTATTATTTTGTCAAGTTTGTCTTTCAGTTTAAATCATCTGCACTCAGTGAATATTTCTCCCTTCTCTCACATGTTTGTCCTGATGTACTTATACACAGTAATTATATTTCTTGTACTTATACACAGTAATTATATTTCTTGTTGACCTTTGGTTTGTAAGATTAAAGAAGCCAAATTCTTCAGTCTTGCCACATCATTCTCCATTAGTAATATAAAACCAGAATGTACTTACCTTCCATTGCACACACATAAATTATCAGATATAAAAAATGATAGCTGAAAATGAGGATCAGAGTTACTGGGAAAAAAGGAAAGCCACTGAGAGCCCTGTAAATAGAGATGGGCATATGGCAAACTTCTCTGTTCCAGAGCCATATGGAAAAATCACAACTATAATTTAGTCTGAAACAAAATATAACAGCATTTCTGTCCAACTGGTTTAACTACATAAAATGGGAAGAAAAGTTTTGGTCTAAGTGGGAATCTTATTCAGTACTAAATGAAGTGTTTAATTTGATTCTTTTTTATTATTATTAAGTCTTTTTATAGGTCTTGTTATCTACTTTTCATAAGCTCTTGTTTGGAAAAAGAAGGACTTTTTTAATGCCATTTAAAAAATCCAAAACTTTGTAGGTTTCAGATAGATAATGTCAAAACAGAGCATTTCAGCAATACACAATATTTAATTCTGAAGATGTTAAAACGAAATGTTTTGGCATTTCCAGAATTTATCCTTTTTTTTTTTTTTTCTCTCCCAGTCGCAACTGTTTATCAGATTTGATGTGACTTCACAGTTTGCTTAACTGAAATTTTCTATTTTCACAAAGTTTCTAATCCTCAGAGAAAAAAAGTGGCCAGTATCTACCTACTGGATCTGCTGCATAGAATCACAGAATCATCTAGTTGGAAGAGACCTCTAAGATCACCTAGTCCAACCTCTGACCTAACACTAACAAGTCCTCCACTAAACCATATCGCTAAGTTCAACATCTAAACGTCTTTTAAAGACCTCCAGGGATGGTGACTCCACCACTTCCCTTGGCAGCCCATTCCAATGCCTCACAACCTTCTCAGTAAAGAAGTTCTTCCTAAGATCCAACCTAAAACACCCCTGGCGCAACTTAAGCCCATTCCCCCTCGTCCTGTCACCAGGCTCGTGGGAGAACAGACCAACCCCCACCTCACTACAGCCTCCTTTAATGTACTTAAAGAGAGCAATAAGGTCACCCCTGAGCCTCCTCTTCTCCAGGCTGAACAAGCCCAGCTCCTTCAGCCGCTCCTTGTAAGACTTGTTCTCCAGACCCCTCACCAGGTTCGTCGCCCTTCTCTGGACTCAGTTGAGCACCTCCATGTCCTTCTTGTAGCGAGGGGCCCTGGCAAAAAAAAAAAAAAAAAAAAAAAAAAAAAAGTGAGTGATACAGGTTTCTGCAAAATGAGGAGTAAAATGGAGGTCGTGAACTGGGTTCAGTTGTCCTCTGATTCTGACAATGTTAGAGCCAGTAAATATCAAATGCAGGTAGCAGGTTCAAAACAAAAAAAAATTGTTTCAGTGCAAAATTCCTTTCTAGAATATTTTAGAAGGCTTACATGGGCTTGACGGATACAATTATGGAAAAGAAGCCTTAGAGGATGAGTTAAAACTTAGATATCATTGCTGGCTCAGGAAGTCCCCAAGCTGCAAACTGCTGTCGACCAGAAGAATATTTCAGCAAATAATTATCATGTGCTTTCTCCACTCCCCGTGGATGTACCTCTGGAAATGTTATGAGGAAGGATACTGAGCGCCATGGACCTTTGATCTGACCAACTCATCTGCTCAGCAAGTAGTGCAAAGAAGCAGACTTAATGAAAGAACCAAGCCTGGCTGCTCTGCCTGTTGAGCACAGCTGTGCTTCAATGGTGCAAGCTCTACTAAAAACGTCACATTTGATGTCTGAAATGCTCTTTTGAGTTCCTACTGAAAAGCAAGTAGCTGCCCTTCTGAGAGGCTTTAACAGGCCAGATATTACCTATTTTATTTCCCTTGAGGTAAGCTTATGATAGCTTGTCCTATCAAGCTGTTTACTGTACCATAGTAGTCTATTTTATTTCCTTTTGTCTTGTGTAGGGATTCAGATTTGCTGAAAACACGGCATCAATAAATAAGCAAAAGGCAACATGATAAGATCTTAAAGCAAAAGAACAGACGTGGAGAAGGGAAAAAACGACATAACTTTGTTTAGACATTAACTCAATTGCTTCAAGCCCATCAAACCCAACAGTTTATATTTCCCTTCATTCTGCACAAACACTTAGCACAGCATGGGGGAGAAGCTGCTCCTCAAATGCAGCTTTCCCCACTCAATCTTGATTTCAGTGAATCCATTACAGAATGCTCTGGCAGCATTATTCTGCTTTCTCTTTTAAGATGAGAGGAGCAATTAAACTGATTAAACTTTTTCGGAAGCCTCAGTCCTTTAGATGGGTTCTTAAACGTCACTGTGACAGCTGTTGGTCTCATGCAGCCTTGGAAAAGTACTTGAAATCTGCTCTGTTAAATATAGGCACCATGTGGGTATTGCTATGTTGGTGGATTTGAAGAGCCAACACATGGAGCACTGCAAGAAGAGTCAGGCTAAGCAAGGGAATCTCTGTTTTTTAACACTTATGAGAGATTCTTCATTAGTTATTACTCAAAAGAATAATTATTTTTGCCACTTTCAGAAGCATATTAAGAGTCTTTCCAAATAAAAAGCTGATAACGTCATAAGAAGAAAAAAAGTGAAAGAATTTCTCAAGCCTTGGTTCATGGACCACTTGTTAGAAGATTGTAGAGGTAAAATGGCAACTTTGGTACTTTCTTCTGATTCCCAGTTGTATTAAATACTGCAAATATTTTCCAAATATTCCAAATATTTCTAAACAGCTGCTGACTTTGTGAATGGAATGATAAGGTACTTTAGCTGGGAGGTTTTTTGACCGTGATGGTAAAGGGAGTGACAGAGTTCCCAAGAGATCATATGAATCCCATGACCAAAACAGGGTAAGGCTACAGAAGAAAGACTACACTGCCCGCCCTCTAAGTCTAAAGACTATAATAAGTTGGGTGTTGGAGGAACAACTCTTGAGCCAGTCCTGGCGGTTTGTTCAGAGGCGGAGGGCTGTGCTGACATGGCTTGCTGGAGGTGTTCAGAAAGCCCTACCTGGGTCCCTTGTTTCACCAGGCCCCTTCTCTCCTCTCTGGTCCTCAGTTCTCATTTGGGAAAATGCGAACAGCGCTCCACCTTCCTAAGAATTTTGTGTCTAAAAAAACACATGGACATTTGGAAATGACTGAATGACATGAAGCAGTATACATGTAAAATGCAACACGGAAAATCTCAAAAGGAAACTAATGTTTTTTCTTTTTAGAGCAGGTTTTTAATGTTTTACAGTAATAGCGAATAAGGATCACTCACTGAATGAGGGAAAAGCAAGGTGAGGCTGCACCTGGAGTGCTATCTTCAGTTCTGAGCCACCCAGTACAAGAGAGACAGGGACATACTGGAAAGAGTCCAGTGCAGGGCCACCAAGAAGATGAAGGTTCTGGAGCACCTCTCCTGTGAGGGAAAGCTGAGAGAGCTGGGACGGATCTGCCTGGAGAAGACTGATGCTCATCAATGTCTACAAATACCTGGAGGGAGAGTACACAGAGGACAGAGCCAGGCTCTGTTGGTGGTGCCCAGCAATGGAACAAGAGACAATGGGCACAACCAGGCACACAGGAGGCTCCCTCTGAGCACCAGGAAACAATTCTGTGGCAGAACATGTGCACAGGTTGCCCAGGGAGGCTGTGGGGTCTCCTCCTTAGAGATCTTCAAAAGCCACCTGGACGTGGTGCTGGGCAGCCTGCTCTGGGTGTCCCTCCTGGGCCAGATGACCTCCAGAAGTCCCTTCCAACCTCAGGCATTCTGTGATTTTGTGATATTGTATTACTGATGTTGAAGTCCTGCAGAGAAAGAAAAAAAGGTATTTGATAATACATGTGATAATTGAAAACTATGTAGCAATGCAGGTGGACAAGGTCTGACTTAAGATTGCACTGTCTCATTTTTTTAGTGCTATTGTAGCAATTTTAATAACATTCATTTACTTCTGGCTGTGTAACACACATTAAAGAGAACTCAGATCACTGAATAACAGAGCGTTCACTGCTTAATTGATCTAAAATATGCAGAAGGTCTTCGCATGTGGTAAGATGTGAAAGAAAGCACTGAGTATTTCCAACCACATGCGAAAAAAAATATGTTTCAAAGACAGGAAAGAGTTTGCTTCAATAGTAGAGAAGAGTTTACACTGAGGACCACAGTGACCAGCAGCAGGATGGTCAATCTTCAACTGCAAACAGCAGAACAGGGTAGGCAAGGCTGGTTCTATATAACTGGTCAGAACAGCCAAAGCAAGAACTGGCTGCAAAGTGTCGTGGTTCCGCTCGAGTGGGCAGCCGAGCTCCACCACAGCCGCTCTCTCACTCCCCCTCCTCAAAGAGGAATGGGGAGAAAATCCAATGAAAAGGGCTCAAAGGTTGAGATAAGGACGAGAAAATCATGTAATAATTATTGTAACGGGCAAAACAGACTCAGTATAAGGAGATAGTAAGATTTATTGCTCATTACTAACAAGCTAGAGAAGTGAGAAACAAAAGAAAGAAACCAAAAGCACCTTCCACCCCCCGATCCACCCTCTTCCACCTCCTCCCCCCGAGTGGCGCAGGGGAACGGGGGAATGGGGGTTATGGTCAGTCTACAGCACTTCTTCTCTGCCGCTCCTTCTCGGTCACTCTCGTCCCCTGTGCTGTGGGGTCCCACCCACGGGATACAGTCCTTGACGAACTGATCCGGCGTGGGCTTCCCACAGGCAGCAGCTCTTCCAGAACTGCTCCAGATATGGGTCCGTACCACGGGGTCCATCCCTCAGGAGAAAACTGCTCCAACCTGGCTCCCCCACGGGCAGCAGCTCCTGCCAGATCACCTGCTCCTGCGTGGTCTCCTCTCCACGGGCTACAGGTCCAGCCCGGAATCTGCTCCGGCAGGGGTCTTCCACAGGCGGCAGCCTCCGTCGGTGCAGGGCCACCTGCTCCACCGTGGTCTCCTCCACGGGCTGCAGCGTGGAAACCTGCTGCACCGTGGTACTCCATGGGCTGCAGGGGGACATCCTGCTTCACCATGGGCCTCACCACAGGCCGCAGGGGACTTCTGCTCCGGCACCTGGAGCACCTCTCCCCCTCCTTCTACACTGACCTTGGTGCCATTCCTCACTCCCTTCACTCTCCCGGCTGCTGTGTGGCGCAGCGTTTTTTTTCCCTGTCTTAAATATGCTCTCACAGAGGCGCAAAACAACATCGCCTATTGGCTCAGCTCTGGAAAACAATGGGGCCCTTCCCAAACATGGGGCAGCTTCTAGATCCTTCTCACAGAAACCACCGCTATGGCCCCCTGCTACCAAAACCTTGCCACATAAACCCACTACACAAAGTCACCAAGGTCCTTACGGCCCTGAGTGGCTGGCAATGTAAAAAAAACTTTTTTTGAAGCACATAGAAAATTAGCCATTAGCAGAGGTCAGTGGTGCCTGTAAGACAGATATATTCTAATCAGTGAAAACACAAAGGTCATGGTTGGGTATGACGCTTTTATTTTTTAAGGTACTATCAAATACTTCAGAGATTTTTTTACAGCACTGAAATTACTGGTTGCTTCACTGTAGTTTTGTACACCGGCTTTCTCACTAGTACAATGGTAGAGTTGACGATTCCATCTCAATTTTTCTCCTACATATGCATATGTATACAGGCTCACAAATACGTGCATGCATGCGCGCACACACACATACACACACCCCTCCCTCTGTTATTGGAACTCTTTGCCAGAGTCTCTCTTGTTGGGAGTATTTCAGTTTCAAAAGAATCCCAGTGATGTCCTCCTGCACTTTATTTCTCCTGAAAAAAAAAAAAAAAAAAAGTTTGCCTTTGCCATTTAGCCCAGTTTGGTGGCCTCTGTAAATCTGTCAAGAGGGGATTCTCCGTCACCTCCTCCAAACGCTGGTAAAGATGCTGAACTTGACAGACGTCACCCTTCAAGCCAGTCACACAACCAGCTTCATACCCATGCAGTTTTACAGCCGTCCAAACCACTCTGCTGTGACTTGAATCACGTGTTTCTGCTGTACACGCTCCTTTGTACCGACATCAAAAGTCTTGTGTAACGAAGGTGTGCATAGGAATTTGTGTTCTTTTAAGAGACAAAGTGTGTTGCATCCTGAAAATTGTCCTTACATTAACCATAAGTAGTCCTATTAATGAGATGATTATAAGAATGCTGTGAGATGGAAAAAAAAACAAAAACATATCCAGGTTCACACACACACACACACGCACACAAAAAAAAAAAAAAAAAAAAAAAAAAAAAGGAATATAAGAGGATGACAGTCATTTACAGAGACATTGAAAGAAAAAGATTACTGAGGAAAAAAAAAAAAAAGCAGTAAATGCTAAATCTCTGCTGCCCATCATTATTTCAGGGAAACTGGACTCTTTCCAAAAGCAGGCACTTTGTGCCTAGCTATGCAGCAATGAAAGAGCTGAAAGAGCCATTTGGGGTCAGCACTAACTGTAAAATAAATGGACAGCCAAGGAGCCCCTCATTAGTCAGCTTGACTGGAGACAGAAGAATATTTGATGATCACTTTTATATGCTGTCCCTGAAGGTGAGCACAATTAAGGAAAGCCAAAACAGTGATGGCTAATGGGATGCCACTGAGATTCAAACATTGTGTAGATTCCCATGGCATGTGAAATCAGAGCCAGTAACGCAATTCTGTGGCCTAATTAAAAACAACAGTGGAAATTTAATGAACACTGTGTTAGTGCAATGAGAAACATTTATATTTTTTTAAAAAAATTGTCCTAACAAGAGGAGATTGAATGTTTGTGAGATCTGAAAAAAGCCCAGGTGGCCAAAGGATCAGAAGGTCAAATATATTTCACTAGTGCTTTTAGCTGCCTGTAGGAATTATAAACAGAAGGATCTCTGAGAAACTTGGTGCAAGAAAAATAGCTTTAGCAGCACCTGAACTATAGTGAGCAAAGGTATTTCAATGGCATTCATTGTAGCCTGAAAGAAGAAATTGCTCACTTCTCTGGGTGAAACGTATTAACCTCCAGCAGGCAATGAGTCAATAAAAATGACTTAAGACTCCTTTCTGGCCTTAAAGTCTGTGAATCTATGAATACCAGAACAACACCTGTGCGACACCAACTGCTTGTCATTCATACCGTGAGCTCCTTTATGTTTCCTGTCATATTAAAAGGACAATGTTCTTCACTATTTTCTCACTTGCACACCTTAAAAGACTTTGTAATCATATGCCAGAGACTTGGTGAGTTGCTTCTACCCTCTGGATGACCTGTTTGGAAGCTGGGGACTTGGGATACGTGTGCAGAATTGCAGCTACCAGCACCTGATGAATGTGATGACACAAATAGGCCCAGGCTTTTTTTGTTTGCTTATTTTTACCAAATAATACCCTCCAAACTAGAGATTTCACATAAATCCTGAATGTAGATCTGTAGCTCCCACGGCTCTGTCAGCAGCAACTGCAGAAGGTGAGCCCTATTTTTACTCATCACAAGACACAACAAGGCAAGAGCGTCTTCTAATGCAACAATTCCTTAACCACAAAGTTATGAGCACAGCTAACATAAAAAGCTCTTCTGTGAGGTAGGGAGCAAAACATCAGTGCCCCTTAGGGAGGCTGTAGGAGAAGAAATGGTTTTCCAAAAGCCAAGGCAGATGGGAAGGGAGATGAGCAGAGAGAAGAGGTGGCTGAAACATCCTCTCTTGGTGCTCAGGCATCGCTGTCAGGGAAAGCAACCCAGGTCTCTCCCTGACCGCAGCAAGCAGGAAGAGTCAGGGCAAGAAGGGGTTCACAGTTCTGCTGCTGCCCCACTCACAGGAATGCCACAGCTTGTGCAACACCAAGGGCTCTCTGGTTGCAACTCCACAGCCTGTTCCTTGCAATGCTGCAGTCTGCCAGCCACTTTTCTGGGTGGCCAGTCACCTTCTTACCTGCTAGGGCAGAGCTTCATACCCCTGTATCCAAAGCGCTGCCATCCTCCTGGCTTTGCACTCCCTGTTCTGGACCACAGTCATGGCTGTTGCATTGAATTTCTTATGAGAAGCCATTGCCAACACTGTGTGAACCACCTTTTCTGGCATTCTTTCCCTCTTCACCCTTTGTAGGTTTTTTGCCTTGCCTGAAATGTCTGTTCCCACACGAGCTGATGCCCCTCAGTTCTTTATATCATCATATCATCAGTCATGTCCAGACATACTCTTCATAAAACATCCACGTGAATGGTGTTGGATAGAACAGTGAGGTAATCATTCACTTTGGTGATTTATTACTGGTGCATAGGGTGCCTAGGGCTTCCGTATTTTAAGTTTGTAATGATTTCCTCTGAATCAATGGCTACCAAGCCTAAAAGATCTTGCTTCTTGTTGTCTCTTCTTTTTGCATTTCATCCACAAGATGCTGTGTCTTTATCTCTAAGACAGATATTTCTACTTTCAAAAACATGGCTTCTCTGCCTCTCTCGCTTTCATCTAGCAGCCTGGAGGATACCTGGGGGATCATCACTGTCTCAGGAGTGCTACCCTTCTTCTCTGCAAACTGTTTTATTACCCAACATCCCTTAAGCACAAGGTTTTAGAATAATTCCTTATAGCATCTTTGGGTGATGAAAAATGTGGCAAGAGTCTTTCTTTATTAAGCATGCTTGTAAAACTGCAATATTTTTAATATCATCTCCAGCCTCTACTGCACTTTACCAAGGCTACAGTGGGAAGCAGCATGCAGCAGTAGATAAGGGACTATACCTTGATTCAGGACTGCTGGGGTCTTTTCTGTCTGCACATCTCCCTGTCCTGTGGTTTTGTGCAAGATATTCCTCCTCTGTGCCTCAAGTTCTTTATCAACGGTAAGGAGTGTTGATAACCAGCTTCCCACTGCAGTCTGTCAGGTACAGATGCAAAGAGTATGTCATGTGGATATGGTCATTTTTTTTGTTAAATCCATCCTTTTGACAATCTATATGAATAGATAGGTCCTAAAATTAGATCACTG
Organism: Anas acuta; assembly: GCF_963932015.1. NCBI lineage: Eukaryota > Metazoa > Chordata > Aves > Anseriformes > Anatidae > Anas > Anas acuta. The sequence continues at coordinate 10,979,240 of NC_088979.1, forward strand.
TGATGTCAGTTTATTTTATTTCATGAAATTTAGGAACTTGGTGAAAGCAGAGGAGGGAATCTGCTGGAAGATATGTGGAGCAGTATCCAGTCAGGTTCTGCTCCTGTTCTTTTATACGTTTGATGTGAATGGAGCATTTCTGATTCCCAAATAATTATTATGAGTGTGATTTATTTCACCTGTTTTATCCATCTAGAAAGTCTAAATTCTCACTATAGTTGAGAGAGAGATTCCTTGAAGAGCAGTTCATCCAACAGTTAGGACGCTACACATGTACAATGGCATTTTTATTTGCTACTTTATCTACTAAAGACACTGCATCTTTATCTACTAAGGCTGATCAGGGTAATTAAGGCAAGTAAGGCCTTACATCCTAGAATTATATTTTTAGAATTGAATTTCTTTGGTTATTCATAGTCTCTCTTTGAAAAAGTAGTCTGCTAAACCCCTTCTTCTGAGTTGTTTTCAAGTGATGTACTCTTGGGTAACAGCAGAAAATCTTTTTATTATTCTTTAAATACATGATTTGGCATTTTAGGCTGTTGATTTTTTTCCCCCACTTCTAGTACTTTGAATATAAAGATCATCCATTTGCTTCTTGTTTTATGTCTTCTGACTCTATATTGATCACTTCTCATAACACAATGTCATAGGTAGGTTTTGTCACCACATTTCTACATTTAATCCCCAAATGAAGTGCAAATATTTTTAAAATCAGTCACTAGGCTACTTTCCTCTAGACAGTGCATTCCCTTTCAGAAGTACTTACTGCTGTTTATTCTCTAACTAATTCCTTATTCACCTGAAATTTCCTCTGGTAATTTCCATCCTCTGCAATTTCCCACATGGCATGGAAGACCAGACAGATGACATCTATGGCATTTCTTTTATCTAGAAAATCAGCTAGCAAAGAACAGTCAGGTTATTTAAAAGCAATTTACATTCAGAAAACCTGAGCTGCAATTTATCTCATTCTCCATTTTTTCATTCTCTCAGTTTTCTTTTTCCATTAAGATGTCAGTGTCCTGAGGGCACTAATAGGCCTTAATTGCCCTGATCAGCCTTGCCTGAGCCTCCACCCATCCTTTCCATCTCCTTCAGGAACTGCCAGCCTTCCCTGTTCCCTGACAATAGGTCCTTAAATTTCTCATACTTCTGAGACCATAATAATGGGCCTGTAGTTACATAAATAACACTTTTAACCATCCTTAAATACCATCACTGCATTTTCATGATTTCCCCGACTTGAGATATGTGTTGGAAGCACTGCTATTAGACCAATAACTTCAGGTCTTTGAGAAATATTTAATGGAGATGACGCACTCTCCCTGATCTGAACTCGTCAATCTCTCTGATGTTTTTGTGTGTACCACACTTTTGGTAATTTTTATTTCTATATTCTTAATCACAGAGCTGTTCTGCCTTTGCCCATATGCTCAGCAGCAGCATCTTTGCTAATGACTAAGAAGTACAACAACCGTGTTTCATCAAAAAAGATCTTTCTGTAGATCCTTATTCAGTTAGGTTGTTAAGTACATGCACAATTTAGTTAGTGGCCAGCGGGAGAATTTGCATGTTTAAACACTTCACTATATTGGACACTTGCACCCAATTGCCAAGCTCGCTGTCACAAGATTAGTGACTTCTGCACTTTAACTCACATCATGTAGTCTTCAAGCATTTCAAGGAGCTGACACAGGTGTCAAGAGACACTTGCTAAGGCTAAATATTGGAGCCTGCATTTTAATAGGGTACTTTATTACAGGCAAGTATTCCCCTCTAGCAGCCATGCACCATATGGTTATCTAGTTTCACACAGATTGCTAACCCCAGACTGCCTTAATGCAAATAAATCATGGCATTCTCCTAATATATTGGCGACTGCATCTGTTATCCTGCACCTGTCACTGCTGCGGCAACAGAATGATTTATGGTTCTTAACTTCGGCTCATTACCAAACAGCACATGGATAGACACACATGCCACCAACAGGTTGGGGGACAGGTGGAAGTGGCAGTGTCATAGACTTCACGCATTATTTCCTGACAATGTCAGTGCTCTCTGATGGACAGTTCATCTGAAAATCTCATCTAGAAACTGGTTACTCACCAACGTCTGTATGCTTCTTTGATAACTGGAGCAAAGCTTAAGGTCTACTTGTTTAACTTGTCATATGTTACATGAGCATCATCCAAAATATTTGTCTGCACTGGAGAAACGAAGGTCAGTACATGGGTTTAGAGTACAAAAGAAAATAAGTCTTCTAAAGCTTTTTTTTTTCTTTTCAACTTAATTTAAAGGTGAATTTAAAATATTTGATTGTATATATATATATAGTGTATATATATATTATATTGTGTGTGTGTGTGTGTATATGTATATATATATATATATAGCTGTGGTAATTTCACACTGATGGGCAGCTCAGCTCCACCATGCCACTCTCTCACTCTCCCCTCAAAAAGTACAGGGGGAGAAAATGCAATGAAAAAAGGCTCATGGCCTGAGGAAAGGACAGGGGATCACTCAACAATTATTGTTACGGGCAAAATAGACAGCACAAGGACATTAATGTAATTTATGACCTATTACTAACAAACTAGATCAGAGAGAAATGAAAACCAAACTAAAACCACCTTCCCACCATTCACTCTCTTCCATGGTCCCTCTCTGTCCCTGCTCCCCGTGGGGTCCCTCCCACAGGATGCCGGCCTTCCCGAACTGAGCCTGCGGGGGCTGCCCACAGGCAGCAGTTCTTCAGGAACTGCTCCCACACGGCTCCATCCCACGGGGTCCATCCCCCAGGAGCAAACTGCTCCAGCACAGGTCCCCCATATGGGCAGCAGCTCCCCCCAGGCCCCCTGCTCCTGTGGGGGCTCTCCATGGGCCGCAGCCTCCTCCAGGCCACATCCACCTGCTCCACCGGAGGCTCCTCCACCCATGGGGGGGCTGCAGCGTGGAGATCTGCTCCATGTGGGACCCATGGGCTGCAGGGGGACAGCCTGCTCCACCAGGGGCCTCTCCAGGGGCCGCAGGGGAACTTGTGCTGCCTTGTGCCTGGAGCACCTCCTGCCCTCCTGCTGCACTCCCCTTGGGGGCTGCAGGGCTGCTTCTCTCTCAGCTCTCACCCCTCTCTCCCAGCTGCTGTAGCACAGCAGATTTCCCCTTCCTTCAATCTGCTCCCCCAGAGGCCCACCCAGTGTCACTTGTGGCTTGGCTCTGGCCAGTGGCAGGTCCCTTTGGGATCCAACTGGAGCTGGCTCTGATCTGACATGGGGCAGATGCTGGGCTCTGCTCACAGAGGCCACCCCTGCAGCCTCCTGCTACCGAAACCTTGCTACATAAGCCTAATAAAATAGCTTAGAGAAAACAGACAGACTACTTGTGTAAGAACCAGTAAAGAAATATATTCATAAGTTGATGAATAAAAAATGACTGCAATCTTGTTTTCACAGTGCTCTTTTTTAGACAGGCTGAATTTCACCTAACCTTATCAATGTCGTACACGTGTATGTCTCTTGTGGCCCTGTGGACAACTAAAAGTAATTCCTCACATTTTAAAAATAGATGTCACAGATAACTGCCTCTTAAGGAAGTGTGGAAGATCTTTTTACATTATATGCCCAAATTTAATCATGTACAAGGAGATCAGTCCAAAAACTTTTCTCAACAATGAAGTTAGCAATTAGCAGCCTTGCTCAGATGAAATGAATAATCTGTTTTCCACTTTTTTTTTTTCACAAGCTCCTTGCCCTAGCTGCCACCTACCAGCTGACTGTACTGTTGCATGTTACTAAGAAACTCTAATTGATATCTGGTCATTTCAAAGTGTTTAAATAGAACAGTAAATACTTTCACTTACAAACTGTTTGAACACTACGAAAACAATTCAAACAGCCTGTAATGTTAGCAATCACCTTGAAGACATTTGCTTGGGAGAGTCTTCTGTTTTTTCCTGTTATTCCATTTCAGCTTTCAGAATTATCACACTACATGCTTGGAGGCCAGCAGAACATGGTTTCCTTCATTAGCACATAACTATAGAAGCTTTGACAGCAAGATGAGCTGGACCAGATGTGCATTTCTGCACTCTTTCTCCTCTTTGGGTCTTCTCTGACCAAATAGGAGCAACTGAATTTCTAGTGTCTAATAATTTTATACGTCACTACAGGAGTAAAGTCTCACTAAAGGGAGACTGTCTTTGAATGTGCTATTCATTCATACCAAGACTACATAAATGACACCTGATCTGATCAGAAATTTCCGTAACAAATTGTTGTAGAGTCTTTCATTCACATCACTTTCATAATTGCCTGGTTACATGCCAGCTTGCCTGCTTCCACAGCACTCCCACCAAGAGAACCAAACTTCAGAGGCTTCAGTTTCTTCTGCTCTTGAGCTCTGTGACTACGGAGGATTAAACATCACAGCTAAACTCACTTTCTTCAAAAAATGGCTAGCTGTCTAATTAATGCACACACACTTGAGTAGTTACCTCTCCAATCAGATTCTTAGCAGCTCTGTCCTGTCCCAAATAAGAAGTCGTGCTGGATCTCCAACTCCAAAGCTCTCAGACTCTTTCATAGGTCACCAAGCTGTATATTGTGAAGTGGGATCCCTGGAGTGTGCCTACAATTAAACATTGAGGAATTTTGGCTCCATGAAAGTATCTTGGGTATTAACTTTATGTCCCAGTTCTCAAAACATATTTATTTTATTTTTTTAATGGATGTAGAATTTGCTTTTTCAGTAAACTGGGTGAAATAGGCACCTTGCACAAACAGTTCACTGCAGTTTTTATATTTCTTTGATGCTGTACTACAAGATTTTCAAGTTTTTTAGATTTGCAAAATTGCAAGTAGGACACTTAATAGGATTTTTAAAAAGGCCTGTAGACACCTAATTCCACTGATTTCAAAGGTGTTTTCTCACTCTGCATATTGAAAACAAACATTTATGAAGTTAATTTCTTATCTCTGTGAATAAAATGATCTGTAACAAAGGACAGCAGTCCCTAGATTAGGGTTTTTGTAGTCTATATATTATGAGAATTAATTATGTTCTAAGGTTGTGCCTTAGAGCCTAGAAGGCATTTAAAATGTAAAATAATTGTCAAATAGTTAGCAAAATATTACCATTCCCTAAAAATTGCAAATGTAGATTTCCATGTATGAATGTAACTGGTCTTTGAGAATATACATAAATAATCCTTCAGATATTGGGCCAAATTCTGCCTTCACATAAACACAATAAAATCTCAATATTTTAATGAGAAATCATAAATTGTAAATCAAGACAGTTTGGCTAATGCTTGGCAAAATAAATTTTAAGAGCTTTTCTTGGAGGAGCTGTAAGTCACAAATTCCATTTTTCTATTAAAATTGAGCTGGCTTAGACAAACTGCAATTCTCAGTCAACTGCTTCTCCCATATGAGAAACAAAAAATACTACGCCAACCTTATGCTTTCAAGTGAAAACACCTCATCAGCATTATTAGTTATTTAAGAATGGATCCAAAGCCTGTGGAAGTGTGCCATTTATTTTAATAGACTTTTGAACAAGTTTTTTCAGAATGATAAACAGATTAACAGTAAATAGAAAATACCACAAGAAGCAATCTCAATCTTCCTTCATTGGTTTAGATCTCCTACAGTTGGAAAACTACCCTGTACAAGCTATGAACATTTTTCTGGTGAATGAAACTACATATGCAGTTGAATCTGCATATAGAAATCAACATTTTTCATGTTTTATCCTTTTTATTTTTTTTAACCTGCTTTTTATATATAGGCTATTTCAACTTGAAACATAGCAGGCTGAAAGGAATTGGGAGAGTTGGTAAAAAAATGTGTCTTATTGTTTCAATACTCTGAATGAAATACAAAAGACAAAGAAATCATTGTTGTCTATAAGAGAGAAAGCTATCTGTGGTTGATTTTAAAATGTTTCTGTAGATTACTAACATTTATATAAAAATAGACTTATTTAACAAATCAACAGCTGTCAGATTAATATGCTTTAGGAAAATGAATAATGTTACCAGTTTTCTAAATTTGATCATAAATTTTATGAAATTTAATGCTTTCCTTAGAGCTCCGGATGCTTTAAAGACCGTAATAACATAGTCATTCCAGCCAAATTAAGTTTCTAATCCTTAGAGCTAAAGAGAAAGGAGTGTGCCAAAGGACAACCAGTCAGCCTCACCTCAGTGCCCAGTAAGATCACGGAACAGATCTTCCTGCAAGTCAAGTCAAAGACATGGCTTCACCAAGGGCAAATCATGCTTGACCGATCTGGGGGCCTACTACAGTGCAGTGACTGCACCAGTGGACAATAGAAGAACAACAGATGTCACCTACCTGGACTTCTGTAAAACCTTTGAGATGGTCGCCCACATCATCCTTGCATCTAAATTGGAGAGAGATGGATTTGATGGATGGATTTTTAGATGGATAACAAATTGGCTGGATGGCCACTTCAAAAGAGTTTCAATGGCTCAGTGTGCAAATGGAAACCAGTAATGAGTGATGTTCCTCCAGGGTCCATACTGGGACCAGTACTATTTAATACCTTCATTAATTGCATTGATATCAGGACTGAGAACACCCTCAGCAAGTTTGCAAATGACACCAAGCTCAGTGGTGTAGTTGACATGAGAGATGGAAAGGATGCCATCCAAAGGGACTTGGGCAGGCTTGAGAGGTAGGCCTACGTGAACCTCATGAAGTTCAACAGGGCCAAGTGCAAGGTGCTGCACCTGGGTCAGGGCAATCTCAGATATTTGTGCAGCCTGGGGGATGTATGGATTGAGAGCAGCCCTGTGGAGAAGGACTTGGGGGTTCTGGGGGGTGAAAAACTCAATGTGAGCTGGCAATGTGAGCTTGCAGCCCAGAGAGCCAACTTTACCTTAAGCTGCACCAAAAGAAGGCATGGCCAGAAGGTCAAGGGAGATGATTGTCCCTCTCTACCTTGCTCTTATGAGGCCGTACCTGGAGTACTGCATTCAGCTCTCGGTTTCCCAGCACAAGAAGGACATGCACCTGTTCCAACAAACCCAGAGTAGGTCCCCAAGGATGATCAGAGGGCTGGAGCACCTCTCCTGTGAAGACAGGCTGAGGGAGTTGGTGTTCTTCAGCCTGGAGAAGAGAAGGCCCCAGGGAGACTTTACTGGGGCCTTTCAATATAGAAAGGGGGTTTTAAGAAAGATGGAGAAAGATATGGCCTGCAGTAACAGAACACAGGACAATGATTTTAAACTGGAAGAAGGTAGATTTCAACTGGACAAGTAGGAAAAAATCTTCACTATTAGGGTGTTAAAGCATCAGAACAGGTTGTCCAGAGAAGCTGTGGATGTCCCATCCCTGGAAGTGTTCAAGGCCAAGTTGGATGGGGCTTTGGGCAACCCAATCTAGTGAGAGATGACAGGGAGGTTATAACTAGGTGATTTTTAAGGGTCTCTTCCAACCCCAACCATTCTATGATTTTGTGGTTATTCGTTTATGTCAGAACTGTGCTGAAATAATTCCACTGCCTTGCAATAAATGATGAAATAAAATGAGAATGTAGTCCATCAAGTGTGGCATTTCTATTTCTGTTGCCATTTGCCCTTTGTCACAATTATAACACACAAATGTGGTGTTTCATATGCGTCTTATCAGATTGAGCTTCCAGACCATAGAGTTCACTGAAGCTGAAAGTAGAATGCCTCACTAGGGAGACCCAGACTCAATGGAAACAGTAAAAGGTCACCTGAAAGGTATTTTACTTTCTAAACTGCATGTGGAAATTATATTACTTGTGCAGTACCGTAATAGGATGGATCTCCACTTAAAGAGGTAACTATATAGAAACCTCATTGTGCTAATACTGTCTTTCAATAATGCAATTGCTTCATTAAATGAAGCACCTGCTTTTTTTAGTTAAAATTAAGGAATAGAAAGGATTGAAAAATGATTTATTTGCTATCCACCTGCATATGCTTAGAAAAACAGAAACGGATTATCTACAGGTTAGGTAGAAAACTCATTATAGCAAAGAGTCTTTTCACAGACAGTGATTTGCAAGTTTGACTTCTTTGGCTCCCATTCGATTCCATGCAGAAGATAAAACACCACACTGAATGCTTTTATTAATGCACTCAGTTACTACCTGGGATGTTACACCGCCAGTCTAGACATACAAAGTGTTATGAATGACAGAATAGAAAATAGTTTTCTCAAAACAGTTTTCAGGGTTGTTTTCAAATAGCTTTATATAAATGAAAGTGTATCAGCCACAATTTCATTTTGGTGAATCCTAATGAATCAATCTTTACTAAGTTTCCATTTAGCTGACTTCAACATCTTTTTGTCTCTTGAACAGTTTTCATACTATATTAGGTTCCTGAATTACTGTTGCTAGACATTATCTATATCTATTGCAGCATAAAAATTAAAGATTAAAAGCCTAACACTTGTATTTGTCATTCAGTATGTTTAAAATTTCCTGTCACTCAGGCGTGATTCTGTTTCTGAATGCTTTGACAACTCCAGTTCCAAATTGCCCTAACAATGAACGTAAAACAATTCTTGGACAACGTTTCACTATAAATGACATCATTATTAACATTTTTGCTGACAATTTAAGATACTTATTCTAAGCTATACCTGAGCTCCTTCAGATTCAGCCAGCCATGTCCTGTTGCCTTCCGTAGCTGACCCTGAGCCACGACGCTCCATCCTGTGTCATCAGCCTGTCATATAATTGCAGATGGGAACAGATCCACAGCAGACAGGAACAGACCCTGGTTCCTCAGTGGCAGCTGAGTGCCTTTTGTCCACCTAGCAGTAAACATACAGGAGGCTTTGTCCACCTCTGCTTTGCCTCTGTTGACATGAATTAATGTGCAAAATAGTTACATGGGATCAGTGGCTTTCAGTGTGTACTCACCTGGCCATCTCTGGACAGCTTCTTGGAGATCCACATGAGATAGTTAAGCAAATGTATCTTAAGTGTCTTGAATTCGATTTATTGATAAGTTTTCATTTGAAAACCATGACAATTAAACTAGATCCATATATTCCTTTGCAAAAGAAAATGCAGCAAATCAAGAGCAGCGAGCTAACTCTGTGATACTTTTTAAAAAATGTAGCTTTAAACACATACTGGTGTTTGTTACTTCATTTCTGAATTCTTTGTGACTTCTTTTTTGATATTGAGGTGCTCAGAACAGTTCATTGTTGTGGCAGCCTCTAATATCTAATAGCCATTTAACATCTCTGTGCACTCTGGTCTCCTGTACCTTTTCACAGTCGGAGCTATTTTTTCTTCCTGCCCCAAAGGCCTTAAGTAGACTGTCGTTCTTTTTCTCATCTTTTGCTCACTTTTTCTAGCAAGCAATATGATTAACGTCTCTTTGAGAACTGTCAGGCAGCATTCGCTCCACTGTAAATCAACTATACCAGTTCTCTTCCAAATTTATTAAACAAACTGGCCCTTCTGTTACTGCCACCACTGTTAGCACTCGTTAGCTGTACTGCAGGAACCCTACTGCCTCAGCTTCATCCTGGCAGGCATTCCACTAATGCGTGACAAATAATGGAACCTATTATCAAGAAAAAAAAAGGAGGCGGGGGGGAGGGGGGGGGGGAACAATAGATAAGACAAGTAAATAAGAGGAAGTGCAAACAAATCATAGGAAACAAATTATGCCAAATTTATCATCCAGGGGAAAATAGACAATAAAATTAATTCTGACAACAGGCGAGCTACTCTGTATATGTAATTACAAACAGGATAGGTAAAGGCAAGCCTGGAAAAGGCAGTCCATCCTGGAGCAAAGGGAGAGGGTGAATCCTTTCTCTTCTGCAGACAGGAGGGCTTATAGCAAAGCTTTCAACTTATTTGTAGACTCCTTTTACCTTACATTGTGATTTTAATTACCAGATCTCCATGCATTTCCAGTTCTTCGTACCCAGCTTGGCATTTGGATACTGTGATCTTGTCAAGAGCATGAACAGACCCCTGAATCCTTAAATGTCCCTGTTGAAATAGAATTTCACTCGTTCTACTATTTTCAGGAATTCACTCTTCTTCCTGTGTCCAATATCATATGCCCTCTGGTGCATTCACAATTCATCTCTGAGTTGTGAGCACGGTCATAATGACTGAAGCGCGGTAACATCCTGAAAACTAATATTCTGAAAAGAAGCCTCAAATGGCACAGGGTGGATTCATCTTTTATTGTCTCATTGGTCCCTCTAATACAAGCTGTTTACTCTGGAATATTTGAAAGACCGCATTGTTATTTGTCCTAAAACTTGCTGTAGATTGATTTGATAATCATGCCAAGTCCTTTCTATTTCTGATGTCTTCAGTCCTAATAATTCAACTCATTTATCAGCAGCAGCAAAGGAAAGGAATGCATCTTGCTGTGCAGCGCTCACAGAAGTAAGAGTGAAAGAATTTTATTGGTGTTACGTGTCCAGAAAGCGCTATGAAACACTCAGCATGGTTCCTAGATGGTGTACTTCTGCGTTCACACATCTGCAACCATTCTATTTTGTCCCTATCTCTAACCTTCATTGTACTTTCAGGGTAGTCCTTGAAAGAGACATGTTCAGACTGCCGAGGACACAATGTTCTAATGTTCACATTGAAAATCAGGTCACCAGAATCAGAATGATTAGTTTTAATAATTTATTAATTATAAATCTTCAATCTGCTTTTAAGAAATTAAACTTGAGGAAGACTCAAGATTTTGTGGTCTAGAAATCTACCTGCACATACTCCCTGCAAGATTTAAGTGATATTTCAGGTGAAATTGTCACAAACATAGATAAAAAGAGCCAAGGCTCCTCTGGAAAAACTCATTACATGGTTACCATTTGCATCCATTTTCAAACTTTGCAGCTCCTTGATGAATTACTCTTTATATTGCATTGGACACATTCCGAAACAGCGTGACTCATTTTCCTGTGCTGGAGATCCTGGCATCTCACAACACAAGAGCTACTAATCCCAGAGTCAATACACAGTTAATTTGGAAAAGGAAATCAGCTTGCCATACGACAAACTTAACATGGGGATAAACTTTGAAGAGAGCCTGAAAGAAAAAATAGAAAAAGCACTTGATTGAAAAGAGCAGCTGATCTGGGAGAAGCTGGGCAAAACTAAGCTGCTAACACTGGAGTTTGTATTCTTGGAATTTGGTGTCACAAGGACATCATTATTTTTCACGTTTACTGTAATAGAAGATAGTTCAACACATGACAAAACAACACAGCTACCAAGGTAGAAAATGTACTTCTATAGTTCGGCTACCTTTATTTAGGTCCTACATCTTATATACCTGTGTGGCAGAACAATTTCTGCTCTGCAGCAGTGGTAAAACCTACAGAAAATTTATTCCTTGTAGTTTTTAAAAATTAAAAAAAAAAAAAAAAACGATCAAACAAAAAAAATGAACAGCAAAAACATTAAGCAAAACATGGATTCATAATTTTCTTTGATTTGTATTCCTTACTCTACCTCCTCATCAAAAATGGGTAATGCTTTTTTCTCTGTACTCACTATGCCTGTATGTTCATAAAGCTGTGAATTGGATGCAAATGTTACAATGTTCTTACTTGTATAGCAATTAGTATGCATTTCCTCATATACATATATATATGCTCATTTTTTTTCTTTTCAGTCCCACTTCAGTGTTGAACACAGAATCAGATGTACTGATGTAAGTGAGCTCTGCTATAAACCACTGTGAACAAAACACTTGAATATTTCGATGCTTTTAGGACTTAGTGAAACTAAAATATAAATGCATACTAAAGTTATGGACTTGAGTGTAGATATTTCAAAGGAAAAGGGAAGAGGAGCTATCATAGGCAGCAAAAGACAGCTGTCATGTTTGAGCACGATGTCACAGAAGATAAGGATTCTCACAGCCTTTGAGGGAATTCTTTCTTCACAAGTTGACTGTGACTGCTGATGCTACCAATGTCCTGTTTTGCCATCCTTTGTACTGCAGTCTGTTCATACTCTGTCCTACTACAAATAAAGAACATCCTGTAATCTCTGTAATATTTATTTATTTATTTTTTTAAACAGAAGCAAAACTAAACATTCAAGCCCTCTGTACTTAGTTTCTCTGATCACAGCTGGGTGGCAATATAGACTAGACAGACTAATGACTTCTAAAGAAGAAGTATTCCTCACACGTTCAAACACACTTACCTATAATTTTGCCACATTCCCCAAGTAAAATGAAGAAATCCAGAGAGCGTTTTTAGAAAAGTTCATTCAAAAGCAGATAAAACAGGAGCTGAAATCAGCAAGCTCCATGTATCTGTCATACTAATGAATTGTGATTTTCTTTCACATCTTTGTCTATTCCACCTGTTTAGATTGCACTGTACCACTGGACTGTCATTTCTTATATTTAAAGAATATTTACATTCCAATATTAATATTCTGTAATCCAATGATAAGATTTTGGGAAGTCATTCTTTATTTAAGTGAAATTTGTTAAAAACGTATTAAGACAGGCAGCAAGGATCAGGATACATCCAAGACTCTTCTCCTCAGAGCAAAGTCTTTTTTCATCAGTCTGTAGAACACAGCTCCTGGTTTTGATTTCCTTCAGTCTCATTGATGTTGAATTCTTCTACACACAGAGGCTTGAACAAGCTCCAATAAAAGTGATAAAAGATAATTTTAAATGACTTCTAAAATCCTCTAACAGTTATATCTATTGGTCTTTTTGTACACAGAATTAATTCATCAGCAATAGGAGATAATAAACTATTACCAAAAGCTTCAAAATGCAATAAAATGTGGCAGCCATTGAACACAAAGATGTGACAGTGGGCCGTATGCCATAGGATATGGGCCTGGAAAGAAGAGGGGTATAAGAGAGACTGTTGATATTCAAGAATTACCATTTCAACCTCTCAAAAAAATCCATCCTGACTAGCAGGAAATCAAGTAAATGTAACAGAAGGCCTGCATAGGTGAGCAAGGAGCTCCTAACTGAACTCAGATGTAAAAAGAAAGTGTGCAAGAGGTAGAAGCAGGGGCTGATGACTGAGGAGGAGTCTCTAATCTTTTAGGGACAGGGTTAAGAAAGTCAAGGACAACCTGGAGTTGAATCTGGTGAGGGATGGGAAAGGTGACAGGAGAGGATTCTACAAGTACATACACAGCAGAAATAAAAGTTAGGAAAATGTGGGAGCCCAGCTGAATGGTGTGGTCACCAGGCAAAATGGTGACAAATGACTCAATTATTTCTTTGCCTCCATCTTTACTGGTAATATTGGCCTTCAGGAATCCCAGGCCTCTGAGACTAGAAGGAAAGTCTGGAGCAAGGAAGAAATACCTTCAGTGGATGAGGATCAGGTTAGGGAACACTTGAACTGGACATCCAAAAGTCCATCAGGTCTGGTGGTTTGTATCCATGTGTGCTGAGGGAGCTGGTTGATGTCACTCTGAGGACGCTCTCCATTATCTTTTAGAGGTTATGGCAACTGGAAGAGGTTCCTAAAGGATGGAAGAGAGCAAATGTTACTCCAGTCTTCAAGAAGGGCAATAAAGATGCTCCTGGGAACTATAGGCCAGTCAAGATCACCTCTAGCCCTGGGAAAGTGGTGGTGCAAATAATTCTGGAAACTATTTCAAACACACGAAGGACAAGAAGGGAATTTGGGATGGTCAGCATGGATTTACAAAGGGGAAGTCATGATTAATGAACACAGTAGCCATTTACATGTATGTATTACATGTGATGTTACTAGCCTGGTGGGTGAAGACAGAACAGTGGGTGTTGCATATTTTGACTTTAATAAGGCAAGATGCTCTCTCCCATAACATCCTCATTGCATGACCACAAAGATGGTTAAAGGACTGGAGCACCTTTCCTACCAGGAGAGGCTGATAGAGCTGGGGCTGTTCAGCCTGAAGATGAGAAGGCTCAGGTTAATCTCATCAACGTATATAAATACCTGGTGTGAGGGAACAAAGAGGAAGTGGATGGGTTTTTCATAGTATTGCCCACTGGCAGGCCAAGAAGTAACAGGTACAAATTAATAAACATGAAAACAAACAAACAAACATACAAACATTGAATTCCTCCCAAACACAAGAAAACACTTTCTTTTTTTACTGTGAGTGTGGTTAAACACTGAAACAGATTGCCCAGAGAAGTCACAGAGCCTGTGATCTGTAGAAACATTCCAAAGCCAACTGGAAATGGTCAGCTTGCTATCACTGACGCTGCTTGAGCAACAGGGTTGGGCTAGATGATCTCAAGAGGTCCCTTCCAACCTAAAAGTTTCTGCAATTCTGTGACAAAACAGTGACAAAAATCAACGAATTTCTCCAAAAGTGAGTAAATTCATGAATTAAGACAGTAAAACATGCTGAATTCTTTGTTCTGGTGAAATTAAATAGCAATTTGGTCTTACAGAAAACCTAGTATTGCAGAGGACTGAAACAAAAGCACAATGTTTCAACAGAAACACTCTGTAGCTCTGGAAACCAAAATCCTCTGTAGAATTATGAGCATCAGTCATCTTGAATCACATTTAGAACATACTGTTGTGAGAAAAGATAACAGACTGTTAAATCAAAGTAAATGCAAATTTTACTCTCTCTTAAAAGCCTTACTTTCTCATTCAAGAAATCCTTAAGAAAATTCAAAGCTTGAAGAAAGTATTATTATTGAAGTGAAAGACACCTAATGGTAACTGCCAAATGAAATTGGTCAGGTAGAGAAGAACGCTAAAAAGTATACATTTTTAATTTATCTACCTCCTATGATGTTTGTCTTAGATAAGCAAAGTTAAAAAAAGTTTGGTCTGTGAACTAAGAAGAATTTCTATGCCTTCTGGTTCTGTTTCTCTGTTTCTTGATTTAAAGGTTTAGAGCAGAGATCTCTGTATATTGTCTGAAAAATGAGGGCTCTGATCCTTCAGAAGCCACCACAACACAAATAAGTAATTATAGCATGGAGGGGACAAGGTAAGAAGGAGATAGAAGAAAGAAATAATGGAAATAAAATTTATGTGAGTTAATCACAGAATTTCTAGGTGAAAATCAATTTTAGAAAAAAAAAAATCTCTTAAAAATATTACATATCTAAGACAATTCATAGCGTACTGTATAGAAGATACACCTCTTTTTCTTAGATCCTGCCTTGAGGAAAGAGTATTATGAAGTTTAGTCAGTCCTTCTGGATGGAAAAGCAAAAGGAATGGCAGGCTGGTGAACAAGCCTCAGGGGAGCCATAGTATGCTCAGCCCCAAGCTGGAGTATCAGAGTAAACCATGGAGCTGTAGAGGCATAAATCAAAAGGCAGAAGTGATCTTTCTATCAACTTGAAGCAGCAAAAAACAGTAAAACCTAATCCTTAATATTGTAGAAGCTAATAATTATTCAAGATGGTAGAAAAACACTCATACATAGCATATGAATTCTTGAAAAAGAACCTAAGGATTAGGACAGAATTATCTAAGGCAATGATTATTGGTATGACTGCAACCTTGGCAGAAGATCTGATGATAGTATAACAGAAAGAGAGTGACCCAGTGACTGTACCAGCAAAGTTATTATTGAAAATTCACAAGTGAAGACTTACACAGAGCAATGAACTGTAGAACTCTGACGCATTTATTTCTATTTTTCTTTTAATTAAAAGTATTTCAAAACTATACAACAAGAATAAAACCTATGGCTTCCAAAGCAAAGCATAATGGATAAAAAAAGCTGAAAGTTCTTTTTGCATAGAGAATGTACACCTCAGAGTGAACATGAAATTTCAACAGATAGAGCTCACTGTCCCACTCACCAGCCACTGTTCTCTGATGAAAAATGTTATTCTGAAAACAATGACATCTTGATGTGGTCCATACCATTCAAAGCAACTAATACCAAGTTTGCCAAACACTCAACAGGTACCTACGGACACTTTTTGAAAGTATCAGAAAAGAGAATGTGGAAATGATAGAATGTAAAAATACCCCTGAGAAAGTCACACAAGCCTAACTGCAACGCTATCTTATTTTAATCAGAACTATAGTTGTGTGATTTCTAAAAAAAATATTCTAAGCAGGGAAAGTTTCTCCTTCATTATGTTGTTTTTGAAACAATCCAGTAGTCTTAGATTTCAAAAGGATATGTGTAAAAATAAAATGTCAATAATTATCTGGCTTCAGGGTCCTTTGAGAGGTTAAAACTCTCTACAGTTAAACCAAATAAATGAATACTTGCATAACTTGCTCCTAGAAGCATCACAAGGTTACTTTTCAAACTGGGATAAGTAGTTACAGCCGCCTGTTCTCCTGTAGTCAAAAAGCAGTATTTAAAAAAATTCCAGTAACTCAAGGAATCAAAATTCTACTGAATCACATTTCTTCCTGCCTGAGACATTGTTTTGACAAGCTTCCCTACATCATTTCATTAGCAGCAGCATTTTTAACGAAAGAAATGTCACATTAAACAGCAGGACTATATATTTAAACTGCCTGTGCAGTATTTGCTGCTATTCTAATTACTTTGGTTGGTGGAAAGTATCACATTGATGTGAAGGGTGTTTCCTGAGCTTAGGATTCATTTCACTTAACTTTGGACAAATGTAACACAGAGCTTTACACGTGGACTTGGCATCCTAACTTTCCTTCACAATTAATGACAGAAATGAGGACTCTAAAAGCCAAACTCATCAACCCCATCTTTGATACATGCATTAGGAAGAGATGAATTGTGCCTAGAAATGCTTGTCTCTTCTTATGGATTGTCAAGGGACAGAAAATCATAAAATTCAGCTATAGACAACGGCTGCAAAGAGACTTGTATTGTCTTGAGTCCTCGATCAACTTAATTTGGTGTAGGATAATATAAAAGCAGCATTATTTAATCAGATTTGAAGAACATATGATTTCTATTGCATACCTAAATGACATCTAGTTATTTATGTTAATTGGAGTTAGAAAGGTATACGTAGGTACCTTAAGCACTTATGTAGAACATCTTCCTGCGCTGCATGCAACACATATTTTATAAAGTTGATACAATTGAAAAATTGTACACATTTTGACTATATTCTTCTTCTTTACTTCCTGCATATCGTTTGTCTTATATTCAAAAAGATAGTGGAAAAACTCTTTTTTTTTCCTCTTTTTCTTGTAATTTTTCATGACTGTTTAAGGGAAAAATCTCTTACCGTAACCTTCCTTTAACTGTGGGCTAAACTAGCTTAAATTACTTCAAATATGCAGCATATCAAGAACAAAAAAAGTTGAATTTACAATGAACCAGCTGCTATACAATGAACCAGTTGCTATATGATGAAACAGACACTAGGTCTTACCTTGCTGAAATGTCTAGAACCCAACTTGGCACCCAGAACCTAGCACTGTAGAAAAGACATTTAATGGAATAAAAACAATGTAATTGAACCTGATTTGACTGAAATAAAAAATGATCACACGCTTGGCTCCAAAGAACCACAAAACAGTTTAAAAATCTATGCTTGGCCTTGTACAAGTTAAATAGCTACTTACAAAATTATTTTTTTCCTGTATTTCATTGCAAAGGATTATTGAGATGCAAAAGGTGATACGGAAAAATCCTTAATAACAACAGGCAATCTTTACTGAAGCAAACGGTACAGGGGCTATATGCGGAAAATGAAAGATAACAAAAAGGGATTTGTAACAGGGACATGCTTAATAAGGAAAGAATGCATTATCAACTGACCAGGATTCTTTCGCACGTTTTTTTTTTTTCCAAGTACAATTGAGTCAACTCTTTTTCTTGATTCAGAGACACTTTAGGCAGTTTCTCTCTGCATTACACCAGCTATGCATGCTATACTTTACACAAACTATGCACATATCAGACATGCTAACAACAGTAACTGGCTTTTCACACAGTAAGAAGGATGCAGAATTTTAAGCCTGAGAACTAAAGTGATAGAAAATAACTCAAAATGCACCACTTGAACAAGAACATATGACAAGATTTATAAATTTGAAAAATAACCTACGAGACCTTGAAAAGAGGCAGGAGGCAGAAACAGAAATGCTCTCAGATTTGGCTGCATGTGGCAGTAACAGATGACTAGCCATGTGGCTTGGGAGTTCTCTTAAGAAAATAAAAAATAAAAATATCATTCACTTCCCAAAGCTTAAGGAAAGGAGAGCAATGTTGTGAATCTTTTTGGACAGCATACTGTAAATTTGCAAATATGGTTATTCTCTATGGGCTGATAAAGAATTCAACACCTCAAAAGAACAGATTTTTTTCCCAAGGTTTGAAAAAATGGAAGGAAAACGCAAAAAAAAATCTTTATCAGTATGTCAGTTGACTCTTTGAATTTTTCCAGCAGAAATCTCTGAAGAAAAAAAACTTTTACGCTCTACAAGACGAACCATCAAAGCAGCTTAATCCTAAATGGTCCAAACTGGCTGCTTACAAACACAAAGATGCTAAACAGCAATTAAGACCTATCTACAATGTTTCCACACAAATGAACTAGTATTTAAATAAAGAAGTGGAAAAGCATGTTAAAACCCTAATTTCTTGACATGGCAATGCTTAAAAGCCACATAAAAAAATCCAATATCCCACTGACTCTGATAATGTGAATGCAATCCATAGGATCCCAATACACCTCTAGCAGTTGTTTTGTAAAATGATCAATGAAATATGTGAACCTCTGTGGGAAACAGGATGAGAATGTGGAGCACCTTTTTATTACAATGTATTAACAGAAATGTTAGTTTGTCTTAGAAGATTTATCTTTCTCTATCAAGCAAGACAAAATTTCATGTAACTACTTTCACTGAAGTGAGTAAGAACAATCTGTGAATGAAGAATGCATATGAATAATTAATGTCATGGCCCCTGTGTTATTAAATCCCAGCCAAGAGAATTCTTGGATGTAACAGGACTTGCTAACCAAGCCAGAACTCTGTTTCCTGAATACTTCATGTACAATAAACAGGACATGGTCATTGCTGCAATAGGCAAACAAGATTATTTTTTTTTTAATGAGAATAGAATTAATATTCTAATTTTCTATATCTGAAAATTAATCCAAATGATTTGCTGGAAGGCTTATGAAGCCTATGACAAGATTCAGAGCTGAATCCAGAATTCATGAGTTCCCAGAACCACCCTCCTTCTCTATGTGCTAATGGTTACGGCTGGGTAGAGCTGGCCTTCATAGTTTCTTTCTTTTTTTTCAGTAACCACATATAGCAAGTCCTAGAGTGTGAACAGACCGACTGCTTTCATGCATCCCCTGATACTTTAGGAGATCAGTTATCCTACTGAATAGTTCTATTCCGGGAAGTGAATGGTTTTGGCATACCATCACTGTAGAAATACTTCAGAAAAAAAATTGCTGAAAGGTAGGTGTGGTTGACCCTACTGCACTGGTCTATACATTATGTGGGAAGAGGAATTTGTTAAGAGGGAGAAGTGACACTAAGTGAAAGAAAATGTTGGATAAAGAACCGAAAAATACATACAGCAGTGAACTCTACCTGCTTGTTGAAGAAAATCTCCAGAAGAGTGCCATTGTTTCAGTCAATAAAATCTAGCCTGGATATAAAGATCATTAGAAATGGCCTTTAAAGATCACTGTGGTCTTGAGAGAAGTAGGTAATGCAGCAGGTTCTTTATAATGCTGTGAATCGAGGGGGGGGAAACTATTTTTAGTCAGTAATTGTATATTTGGTTTTTCAATTTAAACTACTGGGAATGTGGAGAGCTGAAAATATTGGTTTAATATCTCCCCAGCTGTGGACTTTTTTTGATAAGATGGAAAATACTAATATCACCTTATATATATGCAGCTGCCTTTGTCCCAGAGGATCCCTAGGACATCTACAAACTATTCATAAAGGAAAGCACATTCACTCAATCACAGATTGCAGCAATCAGATGTTGGGAGTAAAAAGCAGCACAACAGACTAAACAAGGGCATTTCGGACACTGATAATCTTATGCAAAATCCTGTGCATATGGAGTAGCATCAGGCAGTATTTAAAGTCAACAGCTTAATTATTCTATAGTTGGATTTAAAAAGCGTCATGAGATAGGGGACAAAAGTGGAGGCTTTTGAGGTGGTAGAGGATGCAGAATGCAGCAATCCTAGTCACAGGTAGTTTTTGATCTGAATGTTCCTAAACAAGAATGTGTAAAAATCTGTGAGGGATTGACAGAGAAGATGCTGAAGAGATGGAACTGGAATTGTCCTAAAGCAGAGGGAGAATATTCAAAAAGTCTGTGAAAGGATTGCTATAGAGCAATTACATGATGGTTCCCTTGTTACTAAACAACTGTTATCTAGCTATTCAGAAAACAATTAAGTTCTTAATGAACCAAGATCTTCCCTGCAGAGCTATGTCCACAGTACATCTGTTATTAATGGGATGCTAGGAGAGCAGCTGAGGAAGTTCTGGAAATAAAAAGAGTATTCACCATTCAAATCTTCTCCTCCATACCTGTTAGAAAAGTTTGAAAGTAGGGTTGATTTTCCTTTTTGTAAGCGCTCAGTCCTCTGTTTCAGCTGATGCATTACCCTCTCCTGCTCGAGAGGCAGTGTACTTCTATGCACTAAGGACTCAACATAACACGTGCATCATAAAACTGGGTCATAAACCATAACCAAAAATAAAAATAATTTATATTTTTAATGCTCCTTTGTCCTGCCTCAGGGTGTGGATAGGTAGCAATTAACATTCCAAAGAGCCCCAGATACACAAAGATGAATCTGGTCTGTACTAAATACATCCTGTCTATGCTGTCTATGTCACTCTGCTCCCATTCCCCTTATCCTTTCACCTACACAGTTTTTCCTTAGCCTTTCTCAGTTCTACCTTTAACCCTGGTGTTTTTCACAGACCACTCTGATGTCTGTGGAGGCTGATACAGGTCCATTTTCTTTCTCAAGTCTTGTGTTTCACATAGGGAGGAGGAAGAAGAAAATAAATCTCTTTCCTCAAAGGCCAGAGAGAGAAAAAACAGGGCTGAGCTCTTTCCTGTTTTCTTGTCACCTCTTTTCAGCAATGTTATCAGCTTATAAAGAGTGCACACAAGAGAACAACAGATCTAATTGCTGTTTCCTACAAAGGGCAATGGAAAAGGCAACCTACCAGAGGTTGAAGTTCCTGAAATTCAACACTGATGCTCCTTCTCATACAATTGAAAGACTGGCACAAATCCTTGCCAGTCATTCAGGAGGAAAAAAAAAAATGCCAACGCTTAAGTAAAGTCAGCCTTTGATACTAGTGGTATAAGAAATCTGTTCCCTGGATATACACTGCCTTTGCTGTTTGTATCCTTGCTGCTTTGTCTGGAGACCTGGCCGAGGCTGGGTTGGAACACACAAAGGGCAGAAGGCAGCTTTGAATGTTCCAGTCAGGAAAAACAGAGCATCTGGCCCAAAAGGGTGTTTGGTGAGGACAGCTGCTTCAAGGAGAACTCCACCTAACATCCCACAAATGTCCAGCAGCAACTTGGCCAAGCAACCCTAAAGCTATCCAAGGGTAGAAGCCAGAACCGTTGTAGGATTTGTTTTGCTGCACTTACGGAGTTGGGAGATTGGATCCTTCAGAAGTCATGCCTCTCCAGCTATATTTTGCTGTGGCCAATAGCCCAGTACAGGTGTAAAGATTTAGTGTGCACTTCTGTGTGTGTCTGTACATGTGTGTGTTTGTGTGTCTCCATGAATCCTATATTTTTTTTCCCTCTACTTTGATCTGCTACTCTGAGTAAAAGAATAAATGGAATGTGGCTTGTATCTAGCCAGTTAGTTTTTTTGGATGACAGTGTAATGCTCACGAAGTACTATTTAGTGATATCTGAGATGTAGTTGTAATGTGGCCTTAATGAGATGGTGGCGTCCAGGTTGTGAGGGAAGGTCAAGGTTAAGGCTCCATGCTTTGAAGATGTCTGGCTCTTCTGCTGAAGAGTGGCAGAGCACTCTAACCCTCATTTTCAGCTTTTAGGAAATGTAGCTTATTTGTTAGCTGAAAGCCTTGCTTGCACTTGCTTTTTCCAGCAAGCTGAAGCAAGATTTCCACTGCAGGTGCTGAAGTTATATCTGAACACAGTCAGCCCTGAGAGGAGCACTCACATTAACTGAAGTTTCATCAGCATTAACTGTCAACGGTTAAGCAGAACTTGATATACAAGTAGGTGCTGTATTTGCTCAGCCCGAACTCAGCCCTGAGCATGTAGACATTCAGGAGCCTGCAAAAGGCAAAGGAGAAAAGCAAATGTTGTGCTGTTATTTCTGCTATAAAAATAATGACTTTCCAGGTCAAAAGGCTCGCTTCAGATGTTGGATTGTTAAAAAGCACTGTTTTCTGTTCCTAGAGACAAGCAAGAGAGTGACAGAGCTATTACTGTATCTGCCTGCCACTGAGTCCCTAAGCCAACTGACCAAAAAACCCTTTACAGTCAAGTCAAAAGAGGACTTAACTTTGACAGACAAATCAAATCACTCATCATGGGATGCTGTAGAGGGCAACATAGCAATACATTTTAGTTGCTCTACAGTTGTACCCCAACACTAATTCTAAAAATAGAAACATTCAAATCATTAGAAAACTAAATGCATGAGTCAATGGCAAAAGAAATAAACCAGGTTAGAGTGCATGATCATCCAAGCATAACCTGAAAATACCATCTTAATATAACCAATAAAGGATCGCACTCTATCTGAGTGCATTCTTACGCAAGTGAGTAATGTGAGCTCCCATGTCATCTCTTCAGCTGCTAACTCTGAAACCCTGGAATGACATCTTAAATGTCAGCATTGTTAATTATTCCTCTGCAAGTTATTTCAACTGAATATTCGCTTCGTGCGCTTGAGTCAAAATACTAGGCTTGCTCCAAAATCAATGCAAGGTGACAAAAGTTCCAATTATCCACCCTTCAGCTGTCAAATTCAAATGCTACCAAAAGCTACCTCTACAATCTTCATCGCATTTCATACCACTGAAAAACAAAATTGTAGGGATATCAAATAATTTGAATTTAAGATGAAACAAAATGTACAATTTGTTTCCTGTAATCCCTTCAGACAGTACAAACTGAAAATTATGCCTTGGGTAGGTGATATTTTTCTGTAACTTGCCTATTTTAACTAAAAAAAAAGTCTTAGAAATCCTCACTTCATCGTAGCACTGAAGCAACTGTGGCATAATACATAGCCAGAGATGAAATGTTCCCTATGAAGTTTTAGTCTTCTCTCTTTTTTTAATTGCCACTGATCACAGACAAGAGATCATTTCATTTCATTTTTAAAAATAAAAACCAATTAACCAAGAAATATTCCTGCCTATAGAGTGCTAGAAACCATACCCATGTTGCTAAAACGTCAAGATTATTTTTATGCTGCAGTAGCAACAACTACAAAGGAAAGACTGTGGCATGCTTAAAGATGTTACAGTAATGCTTGACATTACCATGAGTTTCTAGAAAAACATAAGCAGAAAGCTTCAAGCAGATTTTTCTTTTGTGCATACATTATCTAGCGTTACTTTTCATCAGAAACAAAAAGATGAAATTCTAACTGTCACAGCAACAGGCCAAATGGCACCTTTAACCCCTTTCTGCTTTCTCTCAGAGCACTACCCTTAATTATCAGATTTCTTGCTGTTATATGTTACTGGATAAATTCTGACAGTTCTCCACTTTTAGAACAGGTTCCAGCCTACGGGATGGCTTATCAACCAGTTTACCTGGCAAATCCAACTAAATCCAAGCTCTGT
The DNA here is from genome assembly GCF_963932015.1 of Anas acuta. Taxonomy (NCBI): domain Eukaryota; kingdom Metazoa; phylum Chordata; class Aves; order Anseriformes; family Anatidae; genus Anas; species Anas acuta. The sequence continues at coordinate 11,002,999 of NC_088979.1, forward strand.
CTGTTCTTCCCTTCAGTGATCTCATAAGCTGCTTAAGAACAGAGTACTTTTCAGTTTAAACTTGAAACAAAACATTTAGAAACAGAGCTCTGCCTCTATGCCTCTATTATGATGCCTCTACTACCTCCTGCTAGTAAATTAGGTAGGTAGCTTCAGAATTCCCAGGCAGATTTTATGCCTAATTTTCAAAAACAAAAAATCCTTCTTGCAAAGGTTCTTTTAAAAAATGTCATTCTTCTCTTATTGCTTACATCTTAGGGATTTTGCCACAGGTTTTATTGGCTCAGTGACTTGTGTGCATTTGTTGACAAATGGCATATACTGAGCTATTCATTTTCCTTTCCATCTGTCTCTTCTAACAGCACTTCTGTAAATTTAGTTGGTAAGTTCATAAATATCCAAACTGACTAACGTATAGAATGTCATCATTATTAAACTATTTTAGAGCTACTATGAATCCATCATGTAAGTTTTCCAGTGCTTAGAGGGCAGCTGCATAGAGGACAGAGGCTCTCTCTTCACAAGGAGCCACATGGAGATGAAAACGAGCAACAGGTCCTGATAAAGAGAAGAAATTTTGCCAGGGAGAACAATCAATTTCTGGAACAACGACCATGGGGACGTGGTAGAACCCACATAAGTGGAGGTTTTCAAGGCATGACTGGATGGGGTGCTAGATAATTTCATCCAGGTACCCTTTTCCTGGAAAGGTACCCTTTTCCAGCGTGGGCTGTTCTCTGATTCCATGATTCTGGGTTCTAAATTCTCAGAATAATTATTAGACTAAAAGCATACTTTAATTAGGACTTCCTTAAAAGCTCTTACTAGAATTTGTAGGATTTGTTAATGCAATTTAGCTTTCCTCTCTTTCAGTAAGTCTCATAAACCAGCTACACGCTTCTCAAATATTACTGACAAAAGCTCAACAATGTAATGTAAAGCCCACACCACTGACAAAATACATCCTATACAAAGAACCTTGCTTTCCATTGTTCTCTCCAAAACAGGAACATTTGTGGCATATGCTCTGTTAGGTGGACAGAAAGGACGCCCTCCCACCGATAATGTGTTGCAATGCCACATAAAAGAAAAAAAAAAGAAAAAAAAAAAAAGCTAAAAATAAATTCTGAGTTGCAGATACTGAAAGATCAACATTTCTTTTTATACTGCTTCTTGCAATTTTTCTACTAGAGCTGTTAGTCTCATCTTGGCTCATGAATCCCAGAACCAAACTGAGGAAAGGGGTGTCCTATTGAAGGTGTACAACCTTACACCCCCTGGCTTGCTATTTGGATTTCCCTATACTCTTTTGTTACCTGGTAGTTGTGACTGTGAATATATTTCCAGCTAATTCCCTTTGTTTTTAGAAAAATACCGATGTTGTATCTTGCCTTGTTTGATGTTTGGTCATATCCAAGTCCCTGCCCTGATTTACTTCCTTTGTTTCTGCAGAATTGTGCTCACAGCTTTCCAGTAATTTTAATCTGTAAACTGGTTTGAAAGTAGTTTCCTTTACTTTTTTTTTTTTTCTTTGCTGACTATCGTAATTTGAAGCATGTGTAAATACCCATCACAAAATCTTTAATTATTCTGTATTTATTGTGCTTATTCTCCAGCTGCTTGGAATATTACTAATTATCTCTTTAAAGTCAAAAAGTAAAAGACTTGGTTCTCATAAGACAAACTCTAGTCAAGAGATAGAAGTTGATGAGCAAAAGCAAATAGAAAATGTCAACAACTTGATATGGCATTTTTTTTAATATAGCGAACGAGATATTCAAAGGCACATCAAGGAGTTAGAAACACAACTCTGGTTAATTGCAGTGGGAATTTTCCTTCAAGAAAGCTTTGAAAACATTTATATGTAATTTTAAAATTATCTGTGTGTTTTTTTTTAAAGTTGCACCCCCAAATTTTATTTGGTCATGACAGATGGAAGCTAAAATTCTGAATAACTGATTACTACTGAGAAAGGATGAGATAGGGAGAAAATTAAAATGTATACACTGGGAATATGGCTGAAAAGTTAACTTCAGTTGCTGCAGCTGAACAACTGGAAATCCGCTGGAAGCTACATTACAAACTACTTTTACAACATATTTTAAACCTTTACAAATTTAAGTATTTTAAATAAATCACTCTAAATTTCAGCATAAAAAAAAAAAAAAAGAAGAAGGAAAAAAACTTAAAACAGCATTCCAAATAGAATAAATTATATTTGAAATATTTCAGGTATTGATAATCAAATGTTTCAGCGTGACTTCTTCACAGTCATTCTATCACAGTAAGTGAAGACGTCAGTTTTAACGAAGAAAATGTTTTCAGGGTTCTGTGCACAGAAACAGGTTCTGTAACCTCCTCCACCTCTGCCCCTTGGGTTTGGCTGCCTGTCCTCAAGGCCAGCTCTGACATGGTGCAGTGATAACCTAGAGTTAACGCTGCTTGCTACCAGACAGAGCCATGAGACACTGTGCTGGGGGCCTCTGCCCTTGGCTCAGGATTTCAGCTCCGGGCCATGCCCCTGAGCCTTGTCTGAGCAATGCTGTAGATGTGTCTGTGCTCAGAATGGCACTTCGCTGCTCCTGACCTGCTGCTGACTTGCCTTCTGGTGTCATCTCAGACCTGCCCATCGCTGCAGGCTTGTCTGGCCACCTCTTGGCTGTGGCTGACTGCAGGCACCATCTGAGCAGTGCCGTGGCAGTGAGGACACTGCTCAGCTCCCTGCCATCACCCTCAGCTCCCAGCTCACCTGCCCTCACCTGCACCTGCTGCTGCTGCCTGGCGAATAAAGAACCAAAATGTTCCTGGGACAGTTCTGAAATGAAATACACCAATGAAAGAAAAAATGTAAAGCAAAAATAAAAACGTTTTATTAATTTTTAAGAAAACCACAATGGGAAATTACTGCAGCACTTTCTAGAGTTAGTACATAAACTTATCAGGAACTTTCCTGAAACTCCGTGTATAACTTTATTTTAATCTTTCATTTTAAAAACATTTTCCATAATTCATAGGTTGAAACAATATTTCTGCTGACATGAAAACCATCTGCCTTAGCACAGGAGGTAAGAACCAAGCAAAACAAATTATTCCCTGGAACTGATATTAAAAATGCAGTTCACTCAGTTAATTTAAGTAAACAGTCTAAGCAAAACAAAGCAAAAGGTCGAAATTTGGTGTAAATAAATAGACTAGCAGCTCCTGAAAACGCTCCATGTGATTTCAGGACAATAAATCCAAAGTGAATTGTGTTGCCCTTGGAGTCTGAAGGGACCTGTAAACCCTAAGTTTGGAACCACAAATTACTACTGAAAGAAGTCGAAATGGCTGCAATCCTTTACGTTTTGCTGTTGAATTTGACAAACTGAAGCGCACAGGGATGTAAAAGTGTCACCCAAGCCTGCACCACTCACGTTATAAGCATAAGAAACCATCTGAGGGAAGCACAGTCAGCCAGAAAGAAATGGGTAGTGATCGCGTCATGGAGTGGTAATGGCATTTAAATAAATAAATAAATAAATAATAAATAAATAAATGGAACTGCCTAGTGCTTTCCTAAATTAAGTTAAATGTTATTTAGCCCTGACCTGCCATCAGCCCGGGCTGAGGTGCCCTGCGCTGACAGAAGTGACACCGGGGCGTCCCGGGATCGGTCCCGCGGGCTCTCCCCGCTCCCTTTCCCCCCTTGGCAGCCCTGTCACACCCCATCCCTCTCCCAGCCGTCCTCTCCTTCCCTCTCCGGTCCCCTCATGGCCCCGCTGTCCCCTCATGCCCCCCTGCGGCACCCTCCCGCAGCCTGCCCGCCGCCGCTTCCCGCCCGTCCCCTCATGGCCGCCGCCCGCCTCCCCGCCTCGCCCCGCGGCTCTCGGCGTTGCCGCGGCGACTGGAGAAGCCGCCGGGCGCTGGCCGCAACCGCCGCGGGGCGAGGCGGGCGGGAGCCGGGGCGGGAGGGAAGGAGGGAGGGAGGAAAGAAGGAAGGGATGGGGGCGAGGGGCTGAGAGGGCGCACGCCTTGCTCATGGCGGGTGCGGAGGGAGCGGCGGGAGGAGCGCGGCAGGTAATGGGCAGGGAGGGGACGGGGGGGCGGCGGTGACCGTCGTAGCGTGGTGTGGATCGGTCCCCGGTGCTGCCCCGGTGCCTGGGACACCTCGGGTGTCCGTTCCCTGTGGAGCCAGTGCCTCTGTGCGTGTGTTATCCGGGGTGTCTGTCCCCGTTAGAGCCACAAATGTCCCCGCATCACCTCAGGTGTCCGTCCCCTGTGGAGCCAAGGGAGGTGATCCTGTGCCTGTGGCACTCAGGTGCAGGTCTCCTGTGGAGTCACTGCACCTGTGTCACCTCAGGTGCCACACAGCGGTGTCCCCACACACCTGTACATACAGGTATCCATCCCCTTGAGAGCTGTGCTTTTTGCCCCCCAAGGAATTAGGGCTGTCTCATGGCACCCTCCCTCCTGTGCTTTGCCCTCACACCCATCACAGAATGGCCGAGGTTGGAAGGGACCTCTGGAGATATCTGGTCCAAACTCCCTGTCCATGCCCTACATCCCTGTCCCACCAGCCCCACAGACCTGTCCCAGGGTCAGGCTCAGTCAGATATTTCCTTGCTGCTAAGGTGTGTGAGTGCTCCATGGATCCGTGCTGCATTTGCCAGACAAGGGAGTAAATAGTTCACATGAGTCTAAAAGTGTGTTTGGGAACCATCCTAGCCTGGCTATAGGTTAATTAGAACATATGAAGGTATGAAATTTGGCCTCCACTCCATGGCAGTGGAGAAAAGGCTGCTGACTGCACCCACAGATCTACAACAAATTTACATTCATATATTCCAGAGTGCCTTGGTGAATCATTGATGTTACGTGACAGAGAATGATCCAAAACAAACTCTTCCTCGTGGAAATCCAAGTTTATCCTCAAGCTAGCACCCCTTCTAGTATCTCACTGTTGCAGCAAGTGCAAAAGCTGCTGACAGAGAGCTGAGCTTACTCCAGAAGTTTTCATCCTGCCCATTCCAGGATGTAATGTAGAGCCACATTTCTCTGCTCCTGTTGTTCGCAGTGGAAGAATTACAGAATTTGAAGGGAAAGCACTGAATGATTCAGTATACACAACTTCACTATGCAAATGTGCATGTGTAAGAATCTGAATTACTTGATTTGTTTGTTTCAACAGGTCAAAAAGACTATCAATAACATGGAACAGTGCTTGGAAGTGTTTCAGGAACAAGCTCTCGCTAAGTGAGTAAAGAATATCTGAGAGTTGAATACATAACAGAATTGAATTTGTGGGTTTATTAAAGATGTAAAACAAAATATTAATGATATGAGAAGCAAACATTATTTTTCAATTTCTTTGTCTGCTTTCTCTGCAAACTGTGAAGAGGTTACTAATAACTAAGACAACATGGCTTATCACAGTAATAACCCTACTGACTGTATCTTACTTATTTAATTTTTTTAAATCTGCATATCTAAACAAAAGAGAAATGGTGAAACTATGCAGGGTTTTATTAAGATGTTAAGCAATTTTATTTTAAATGTTTTTCAAAAGTTGTTGCTAGGCTACAGCAGTATAAACACTGCTTTTAAAACATTCTGAAGCCTTAAAAACAAGACTATTAATTGTTAAAGCTATAGTCCTATTTTTCATATGTAATAACCAAAATTGATCTACCAAATATGAGGTGCACTTTTCCTCACAACAAAATCAACTTTTTTTTTACATAATCCAAATTTAATTGTTACAGTGTTTTAGTACAGCACAAACTATGGGGGAGATTTAAAAGAGGGCCTCATACCATCCAGCCTCATCAAGGAACACAATGATATGAAGAGTACGTCCTGATACGATAAGCTGAATAGAATATTTATCTATTATAATTTATGAATAAACTTAATACCTCCTTTTCATATGAAATGATTTCATATATCATTATTACCACGAAGCAGCCCTAGGTCATATGGCACATATTGAGTATAAAAGAACTTAAAATAATAGAGACACACATATTCAATCAGACCTGGCCCGGGAAGGCTTTAATATGGTTTGAAAGTGTGCTCTGTTGTACTGAAGAACAATGTGTGCAGTTTTCATAATGGAACAGAAATAGTATGCAGCATTAAAATATATTCTGAACAATGTGGCCCTTTTTTTTGGCTCAGAGGGCCATTCTTTTTGTTAGTGATATGATTGGTAAATATCATAATTAAAATTAGAATTTAAAAATATCAAAATATTGTTATTTAAAACATCAAAAGCTCATTTTAAGAGTTCACTTCTTGCTGGCTTTAGTTGTAATTGACATATGTGAAATTTCAAGCCACTGCAGATGGATCTAGAGAGTGATATGTCCTATCATAAAACAGGTATTCTAGATAGCTGTTTATTTCCATTACCAATACAAAGAATCTGGAAGAGCAATTTAGGATACACATCTGATGATAGGAGATTAATGTTTCAGTCTGTGCTGACAGTATTGCAGAGATAATGCAGATAGCTTTCAAATTTGGGAAAACAGCTGAATAATGGTGGCAGAAATCATGGCAATTATCTGCCAGCTGCAAGATCCCATAAATCAAAAATTACCCATCCAAACATGTGTATGACTGTGTATGGCTGATAATTGTTAAATAAATTAATTGTAGTTCATATACAGGGTAAAACGTATTAGTGGAGTGCTATATCACAATCATTTTATATATTTCTTATTTTTAAAGCAACTTTTAAGAAGGGAAGATGAATTAATATTGGCTCTAGAAGCTGAGTTAAGGATCAAAAAATAATTAATGTATTTTATTTAAGATGAAAATCTTTGTTTACATTGTTCTGCATAAGTTTAGCATGTGTTTTTAGAAATATGGTCATACGTATTTTTCTATTTGTCAGCAAACCTGAGAGTAAGGACAAAATGCATGAACTAGAGACTGATAGTATGAACTAAATGTTTCTTGAAATTTCAGTTTCTAAATTACAATTTCTTTCTAAAGAGTATGGACAAGAATATTCTTTCTATGCCTATTAAGATACAATCATTAAAATTCAGATCTGTGCAGAACTCCAAAGCAAAAGGTGGATAAATAGAGCTAGGAAGATCTAACTAATATAAAAATCATTGTGTAATCACGACATTTGTCGTGAAGGACTAGAGTTGGTAAAACTTTTTGTCTGGGTTTTGGTTTGTCCACATTTGGAAACATCCAGATTTTTTATGCAAATAAATAGTTATTAATGACCACAGAATATGAATCATCTCTATCTTCACTAGTATAGAAATAAGAGTAAAATAAGGCTAAGAGTTTGTGTACATCACTTTAAAAATGAGTTGCTTTTAAGTGTTCTGAACTGTGTCAAAATCAATACAACAAAAAGAACAGATGCCACTTGTTAAATACAAGCCATCGCTTCCATGTGGGAAGGATGCATACGATGTATGCATTCAGCAATGGGGAATTCTGAATGCATTTAGGGTCCCACACTTCTTTACTTCATGGGAACACTTGTGGGTTTTTTTTGTTTGTTTGTTTATATGATGGCATATTAAGCAAAAGATGCCAGAGTTCCACATTTTCTATCCGGTGATAATTCTCATGGTTCTCATATGATATGATTGGCCATATTCTGAGTGGAATATAGTTAGCACTATTTTCAAAACACTAAAAGCATTAAGATAATAGTCACAGCAGCTCTCAGGACTTCTGTGGTGGTAAGTGGGGTAACAGCCACATACACCTTTATGCAGAACTGTGTGTAATGCCACAGCCATGTAACAGAGCACTTCTGGTAGTAGAACAGCTGCAGTAACCTACAGCTTCAGGTACAGCTCTCCTGTTTTAGCCTAGAGGATCTAGGTAAAGAAGCAGACAAAGACGTGAAGGTGAAAACAGTAGAGCTGACAAGCTGTTTCAGAAAGGATTTTTCCATCAAAAGCCCCCTTTTATATACTGGTGGTTCTAAGTTCAGAAAACATGCAAGAACTGGTGGAAGTTGTCTTTGAACATCTGCAGAACTTGCCTTGTGAGGGTTGATCTAAAAGGACAGATGAAACAACTCAAGAAGGGAAGATGTCTGCCATGGTGACATACCATAGAATGGTAGTCTGATGATCCAGGGTGGAGAGTGCATTTGCACTGGCACAGCAATGTTTAGATGATCCATATAAAACATAGTGAAGAAAGTACCTACTTCTGAAGGCTAAATTCAGATAGCTGAGTCACTGCTCATTGCTCACCAATGTGTTTCCACCTGACAATACCTGAGGCTGGAAGGGCACCAGTGCTTAAACAGCAGTATCAAAGGAAAGGTAGTCCTGATGCAGTACAGCTTCATCTTCTGTTTTTAAAATCCTGTTTCATATTTCCCCAGTTCCCCCCAGAGGAAGGGGGGAAGTTTGCTGCATCATTAATGCAATTCTGAGATGAGTTTCAGGCATTTTGGGGTGCAGGGGAAACATTTTTGTTTTCTGATATGTGCATACAGTATACTGCTTGGCTTGCATTTTGGTAACTATTACCCTATGGTTGATATTAAATGTTAAAATGGCAGTGCTAACAGCTTTAACGTTAAAAGGCATTACGATTTCTGTATATTTATAAAACCTTTCCAAGTTTAACAGGTTTGCAGATTTGAGTTTCTGTAATAATTATCAAAACATGGCATATGCATCACTTAAGCGCCAAGAAAATGTGTTCAATAAACACTTTTCCATGTTAAGGAACTATTTTATTATTTTTTTTTACTGTACTGCAGTTAGAATTTGAGCATGCAAGACACGTGGAATGTGTGGGGCAAGCATTTCACTTGAGCATATCCTACAGACAGGGAACTTCAGTGTGTCTGCATGGGCACTGGGAGGGCAGGAAACTGGGGAGCTGGCTGAACAGGTGGGATATGGAAGATTACCAGAAAAGAAAGGAAACATTTTCCACAGGGGCATTTTTATCCACGGCATTTGCCATTCTGAACAAGGTTGTTTACTTGAAACAAGTGCTGGTGTTTACCTGAGAAGGTGGTATCAACCACCAAGAGTAAAACATGTGAGTACATGTACTGTGTTCTTCAGCGATGTGCTGGCAGCACACCCAGCAGCTGAAGTCTCCCTGGCATTAGGGGTATTACCTCTGAGTGCTTGCCTTGCTTTGTGCTTGAATACGTGAAGTTCTGCTAAAATAGCATTCCTAGTTGCTTGGTACATTCTTGGTTGCAGTGACCCCCCCCCAAAAAAATAAGCCAGATTGTAACGTACATGACACAAAGCAGCATCCTGTGCTAATTTTGGATACTGAAATCCTCTTTGATACTCCCTAGGATTGAGGAGTTACAGGCACTTTGCTGTGTGGTTTTTCATTAACCCTGTTGTACTTTACTGCTACATTATGCAGATGCTGCACTGTCTTTTGTCTCTGTGTGACCATCTTTATGGCAATTATTTCATAAATAGTCAATTTACAGGTCCAGTCAGAAGGAGAGGAAGAAAAGCTAGGAAATACTAAAGAATTAATAAAAGAAATAGCCAAGGTCATTCTAGCAAACCATCATGCCATAGAGGTATTAGAATGACTGCAAACTGATGAGTGATCATGAAGGCATGTGCCACACAGATGTATGTACCATCAGCAGTAGAGAGAATATATAACTTTTAAAACTGCATAAATTAAAGCACTATAACTGCTGACTGTTACTCTTAGTTGTTTTTTTTTTAGAACAGGTCAGTAAGATAAATGATACTTTGAGAGGAAGATATAACATGGCAAAACTCAAAACAATGATACAACATTCTTAGCTTATTTTAAATAAGAGATGTCTATCAGAAGGCTAAATATATTATCATGAAATGTAATAGGTTTCAGTACATTTTTACATCATTTTAGATTAACAAATTTATGAAATAATACAGTTGCTGGTTTAATCAACAGGAAATTCAATGTAGGCTTGTAGCCAACCCCCCAAAAAAGTAATAAGAGGCTTGAAAATCATGCAATGGTATGAGGAAATGGAAATTACATTTAGATTAAACTTTAATTGTGCAATGAATAAGCACTGTGACAGATTAAAAAAAAAAAAAGGTGAAGAGAAAACAGGCGTACCACTGTTTACTAATTGCATATTCTATTGAGATAAGAGGGAGACGGTTAACACTGAAGAAACAGCACAATGTAATTTACTTTAACTTTCACGTAGGTGTGGCAGTTTCATATTTCATGTAGATGACAGATGTGGATTGGATACACTAATCTCTAAATTGTTGTGGAGTGAAAATGTAGAAATTTTCACAATCCTCAGATAATACCTGATAATAATGAGGGGTTTAAGTGAGATTTTTTTTTCATGATCAAGATAAGATTGCAGTGACTAAAGGTAGCACATTTCAATACTTTCCAGTATGTGATAAAGATAAGATAGAGATAGGTATTCTAAAGAAAATACTAGAGCTGTATATTGGGGCAATTTATGAATATAATCTCTTATTAAATCAAGCAAAAATATTTTAAAGCAATTAAAACTAGAATAGGAAACAAGGAAAGTATTAAAAAGTTATTAGAAGAAGCAGATAAGAAAGTTTATTAACTAATACGAGAAGGAGATATGCAAATAAAAGATGCCACTAAAGAAAATTGTGAGGAAAGCAGATGTTTACTTGCTGAAAGTGAAATGAAAGTGATGTTGTTCCTGAAAAGTGTAAAGATTCAATACAGTATTCCACTGGTTAAAAACAATCAACGAAAGATTTTCCTTCACTCTTGTGAGATAAATGCCACTTAGTATAATGCCACTTGGTACTTAGTATAAAAGTATCTCCATCTCACATCCTATGGGCTCTGAACACAGTAAAAATGCTTAGAAGTTGTGGGATTTTCAAAGAAATACAAGGTTGATAAATATAGTTTCCTTTCAAGAAATGACAAGAAGTGAGCGTTACAGTGGTGAGTAAGTCTGCCAAAGGCTTTTATCAAAATACTGCCTTAACTATTTCTGATCTGGTATCTCAGTTTAAGTAAACTGAGGTCAAAATGAAGTTTTCAGTGACTTACAAATACTGATTTTTGGTGATGTGTGATTAGTCATAGTGATAGAGGATAATCTGATTGTTTTTTCCTATATAACTTGATGAAAATTAAGTTTTATAGAAACTTTATAGGCACTCTGACATAGTTAAGGAATTTGTTCAACAGCTAAGTTTTCTTTATAGCTGTCCAAAACCAGCCCTGAGTTTTAATGGAATAAAATTCCCCTGCTTTATTATATGGAGGAATTAGGCAGGAGTGTACATGGTCTCATTTCTCTTTTTCCCAAACCCTAGAATCCTAGGTTAAATGGATAAGAAGCTGTGAGTCAGAAAAATAAAATAGCTAGGAACATTTCAATAAACAAATGAATTATCTTGTGATTTTCTTTTTCCTAACTGGAGTATTTCACTGCAAATTTTATAGAACCATGAGTTCCATAAAGATTCTGACTTTTAACGAAATCATTGCAATTCTGCAATGCCAGCTATAATTTCACAGATTGAGTGAAACTCCCAGTTCAGAAAACAATTGAGTTTATTGGGCAATAAATTCTCCAAAATACTTACAGAAAAAAAATCTCATATACAGAGAAGAACAGTATAATTTAGACATAAAATAGTCATTTCTACAAATAAAAAGTTTAGAGTGCAGAAATAATTGTTCGATCTCTTGCATAAAATGTATCCAGAACCAAATATTCTGTAATGTATATCTTACTTCAGTTTTTTCTTACATTCATCATCAAATACAAAGTTTGAATTTATATGGAATAAAGAAAGCTTCATATTATTCAGATGCTTTTTATGTACCTGCTAAATGGCGTATGCCATCTGATTTCAACAGTTTGACACTGTCCAGTGTTTAATTTTGTTAAATTAATATGCTGTTCCTCCATAACAGTAAGTATAAGAGGGCAACTTTGACTGCTTTATGTTTCTGATACACCTATATATTCTGTTTATATTCTAATATATATATTAACTATATATTTTGATGCTTATGACACATCATATTTCTAAAGGAGTGACACAAAAAATATTCCATCACTGGTGATGAAGTTATAATGTAAGGGATGTATTACAAATTCAACCTCAGAAGTTTGGAAAAATTCTAACGTTTATGTTAAATCCAGCACATGGTCTCCCAAAGATAAGTTCAATTTCAAAATGTGCTCACTTCTGTGGTTGCTAATAGAATTAAACCTTACTAGTATTATAGAAGTTGTCTTATTCCATTTTCTACAAAGAGATTGGGAAAACAGAGGGTAAAAGTAGAGCTAGCAATCAAGAACAGTGGCTAGCTTTCAAGCCAACTGTTTAATAACTTCTTCCAGCAAACTGCCTCTATCCTTAGTGGAAAGTCCTGTGCCCACGTGCAGTTTAATATTCAGATTGTCCTACTATTGTCCTTTTAGGTTTAAGCTTGGAAACCTTCTACTTAACTTATGCTCATTTGACAGTTCCTACCTGACAGACTGAGAGGATATCAAACAGCCTTTAAGCTAGGCAAAAGATCCACAATGTACTAAATATTCCCATTTGGACTTTGGACAAATTTAAGATTTAATTTTTGAAGGCATCATTTAGCTTTTTTATTTCTTTCCATCTGATGTTGAAAAATGATGATCTTCATCAGAAGTAAAATCAAGTCTTATCAATATAAATAGATATTTACTTTCCGCCTTACTCTGTGTTTGAAAAAATAAATCCATTTTTTATTATTACTAGAGCCTCTCCGTGTGACACTCAACTTCAGGAGTTACTGCATCAAATTGACATCACAGTAAACAGCAAAAAAGTGGAATGGGAAAGGAAGATGAAAGCTTTGGAAGCAAAGATGGATATCCAGGATCAAGAACTAGCAAGAGCCCAAAGCAAACTGGATCAAAAAGGTCAAGAGGTATTTTAAAATGTCACATTCTATAAAGTATTTATTCTGAGAGGTAGTTAATAGTACGCTCAAAATGCTCTATAAGTAGGCTTGTTTGTTCTATCATGTAAAAATACCAAACACCCTTTAAAGGTCACTAATTACTCTTACTGTTTTGTTTTAAAGTGTGCTTCTGTTCTGAAAAGTATTTGTAAAAATGTCATTGAAAGTCCCGTGATTCTTCTATTTCCCTAAAGTCTAAATCAAATAGTTTAGTTGAAAAAAGATATTGTTTTTTTTTTTTTTTTCCTAAATGCCAATGCGTCTAGTTTCGTCAGATATTTTAAAAGGAGATGTACAGTTCAAAAGTTTGACAAAATTATGTATTTGTAATTCATGTTTATACTCCATTTTTATCATTTTACATTCTGTACTGGCTAACTGGTAATTTTATTATTAATAGTGGAGTTATGAATTATCACCACTTAGAATTGCTTATCAAACTGAAAGCCCCAGCGTACCTGACATCATCTGTACTTCCCAGTCATGTCTGCTGAATATTCATTCAGAAGTATTCGTGAATCCTAGCATGACATTCAGCTCTAGTTCAAGATATCTGAAGTTAAGTGTTTACACATAGGTCTCCTCTTGTGAGCTAGTTGTCTAAACTGCCAGTGGGAGTCTTGAAAATGCTATCTCACTCCCTGATGAGCAATTACCAGAACTTACCCTTTGTCATTGCAGTCAGAGGAGCCAAGAGAATAACTCAGCTAGCCAATACCCAAAACATCTATTTATTTGCCCATGAACAGATGTTATCTGAAATATTTTGCTCTCTGGATACCCAGTACCCAGAACTGGTGGAAGGGGACGGGGAGCAGGATGTGGCCCTCACCATCCACGAAGAACTGGTTGGTGACCTGCTACGGCACTTGGATGTCCACAAATCGATGGGGCCGGATGGGATCCACCCAAGGGTACTGAGAGAACTGGCAGATGAGCTGGCCAAGCCCCTATCCATCATTTATCAGCAGTCCTGGCTATCGGGGGAGGTCCCAGCTGACTGGCGGCTAGCAAATGTGACGCCCATCTACAAGAAGGGCCGGAGGGCAGACCCGGGGAACTACAGGCCGGTCAGTTTGACCTCAGTACCAGGGAAGCTCATGGAGCAGATCCTCTTGGGAGTCACCATGCGGCACTTGAAGGGCAAGCAGGCGATCAGGCCCAGCCAGCATGGGTTTATGGAAGGCAGGTCCTGCTTGACGAACCTGATCTCCTTCTACGACAAAGTGACGCGCTGGGTGGACGAGGGAAAGGCTGTGGATGTGGTCTACCTTGACTTCAGCAAGGCTTTTGACACCGTCTCCCACAGCATTCTCCTCAAGAAACTGGCTGCTCTTGGCTTGGACTGGCGCACGCTTCGTTGGGTTAGAAACTGGCTGGATAGCCGGGCCCAAAGAGTTGTGGTGAATGGAGCCAAGTCCAGTTGGAGGCCAGTCACTAGTGGCGTCCCCCAGGGCTCGGTGCTGGGGCCGGTCCTCTTTAACATCTTCATCAATGATCTGGATGACGGCATTGAGTGCACCCTCAGTAAGTTTGCAGATGACACCAAACTAGGTGCGTGTGTCGATCTGCTCGAGGGTAGGAAGGCTCTGCAGGAGGATCTGGATAGGCTGCACCGATGGGCTGAGGTCAACTGTATGAAGTTCAACAAGGCCAAGTGCCGGGTCCTGCACCTGGGGCGCAATAACCCCAAGCAGAACTACAGGCTGGGAGAGGAATGGTTGGAGAGCTGCCAGGCAGAGAAGGACCTGGGAGTGATGGTGGACAGTCGGCTGAATATGAGCCAGCAGTGTGCTCTGGTGGCCAAGAAGGCCAACGGCATCCTGGCTTGTATCAGAAACACTGTGACCAGCAGGGCTAGGGAGGTGATCGTCCCCCTGTACTCGGCTCTGGTGAGGCCGCACCTCGAGTACTGTGTTCAGTTTTGGGCCCCTCGCTACAAGAAGGACATCGAGGTGCTTGAGCAGGTCCAAAGAAGGGCGACGAAGCTGGTGAGGGGCCTGGAGAGCAAGTCCTACGAGGAGCGGCTGAAGGAGCTGGGCTTGTTCAGCCTAGAGAAGAGGAGGCTCAGGGGTGACCTTATTGCTCTGTATAAGTACATTAAAGGAGGCTGTAGCGAGGTGGGGGTTGGCCTGTTCTCCCATGTGCCTGGTGACAGGACGAGGGGGAATGGGCTAAAGTTACGCCAGGGGAGTTTTAGGTTAGATGTTAGGAAGAATTTCTTTACTGAAAGGGTTGTGAGACATTGGAACGGGCTGCCCAGGGAGGTGGTGGAGTCACCATCCCTGGAAGTCTTCAAAAGACGTTTAGATGTAGAGCTTAGGGATATGGTTTAGTGGGGACTGTTAGTTTTAGGTCAGAGGTTGGACTCGATGATCTTGAGGTCTCTTCCAACCTAGAAAATTCTGTGTGATTCTGTGTGATTTTAGCATATTCCAACTGGCTTCCAGATGCCTCTCCAGAAAAACTTAGGTGTCATGTGTGCTCTTTGTCATATTTCTCAGATCTTTGTGAAAATCTCAGATAATTCAAGATATGTCAAATAGCACTGTACTCAGGGAAGTGAAATAGGTCTAAAATGTCTCCTGATAATTTGAACATACGTAATTGAAAGTAATTTATATGATTATATAAACCATTCAAACAAAATTTTCACACTGGGGCACAGCAGTTCATTTATGTGGTTGGTTCAGAAATGCTTTCATTAAAAGGTCTTGACAGACATACTGTATTATCATTAAATCATAATATAAGCATACAATGAGTTTTTTTTACTATAAAATCCCTATCTTGATGTTGCTGCCATCTGGGTTTGTGGTGTCCAGATTTATTATTAAGTTACTGAATGAATACGTATTTTTTTATATTTACCTTTTATGCAACAGTCTTTCAAAATTTCAAATGACTTTCAAAAATAATGTAGATGGAACACTTCCGAAAAGGTAAAAGTGAATGCTTATTCTAACTGTAGGTGGGACTACTTCAGCAGAAACTGGAAAACTTACAGAAAAATAAGTATGAAATGGCTCAGAGTTATGAAACGCAGCTTCAAGCACTGAAATCTCAAGTAAGGAAAATGACAGTTTCATTATTTTCTGATTGCATTAGAAAAAAACTTATACATGCCTAATGGTATAGGTTTTATGGATTTTATAAAACCTTTATGGATTTGGGAAATATGAATTGTGTCATGCTAATAATGATGACTACAACTTCTTACCTGGCTTCATTGTCATTACTGTACTGACATGTCCAAACTCTTTGGATGGATCTTGATGTGATTATGACTTCTGTTATGAAGACAAGTATTAGGTTTTCTGATCATGGAATAATAACTTAAAACCTTGGTGAATTAATAGAACAGATAATTAGATTCATGCTAATAAGACTGGGATGCACATTAGGGATTTGAAGACTTAAACTGCTCTCGTCACATCTTTGCTATAGATTTTTTTCTGGCTTTAGTTTGCCTGGTTTACAGGGATTATTAGAGGCTTGATCATTTTCCATAAGTGAACATAGTATCAAAACTACAGCAACCTTGAATATTGTTACTGTGGATTTGTTTTGCCTTTATTTATTGGCTGTTTGCTCTGTGCCTGTGCTTTTGTTCTTCATTATTTTCCACTTCAGTTACAAATCTAAATTCTTAGCAAGCTTGAGCCTATTCTAATTATCAGATTTAACAAGTTAACATACAAAATTCTAATTTTTTTCCTGCTGTTCTACTGTTTCCTTCACTGAATTCTCCTACCAAACATTTAGTAATTAAAATTTTCCAGCAATCACACTTACCACAGAATTGTCTTAGATTGTTTAAATTGGAAATCATTATTTTCATTTAGAGGTGATAACACTTCTTGCCCACAGTCCATCAAACCAATAAATGTATAATTTATTTTAAAGATTGTGTTTTCTTTCATTTATTTTTTCTTTTATATGTGGAAACTGATTTGGCAAACAGTTCTGAGAGTAAGCAGAGATTGTTTTGGTTAATATGTAATTAACACTTTTAATCATTTGGGAAAGTGGCTAGAAACAAAAGCTGTTTTATAGTTTGCACATATTACAGAGAAAGAAACAATGTCTAACATGGTTGTTGAGAAGTTAAGCATTAGACAACGAAAAATGGTGTGATGTGCCTTTAGCAGTACAAAACTGTCCCCAAAACTGTAGCAGATTGCTCTTTCTTCATCCTTGGTCACATTTCCTGCAATGTATTTCACTTCTTAGATTTTTTTTGTCTCATGCTAAAAATGGCTGCTTTTAAGTTACATGTTTTTGCTAAGATCTTCGCTATTCTTTATGGAATTTAAACTCTGGGTCATTTTTCATAAAGCTTTTGATTTTGAAGTTGTTACTCACCTTACGCATCCTTCTCAGGAGCAAATACAATTTGTTTTCTCTTTGTGTTTGTTTGTTTTTGTTTGTTTGATTGTTTGTTTTAAAGAATCTGACACTTTACCTTCAAGTTTCTCTGTGTAACTGGTTGCACTTCTTGCTGAGATTCTTCTTTTCAGTTCCTATTTTGACCATCTAACCTTTCTGTGAGTGCCCAGATTGCTACTCCTTTCATCTTTATGCAAGAAGTTTTGATTTCTGGCTCTTAATATACATCACTTTCCCAACCGGTGTCATCCACCACTTCCTTGTCTTTCAGGCATTCTATTTTATCAAAGGTTCTAGCACGGATGCCATTTGCATTTCATTTTCCAGTGCCTATTCCTCCTCTTTCACCAACCTTAATTCTTCATGAGGTATCCATCCTGTACACAGTGACTGAAGAACTGCAAGTGCCTAAGTTAGGAAACCTTCCTAGATTCTCTGTGAGACAAACAGAAAGTTTATCTGTCAAAACAATTCCAAATGCTTATGCTAGGCAGTAGGACTGTCCCACTCTGCAGTTCTAGCTTTCACCAAATCTCCTTGTTAAGCTTCTTTCTTAAATGACAGTGCTGCACAGTCTCCACTATAGAATGACTTTAATGTCCCCAATTTTAGGCTGCACAAAGTCATATCTAAAATATTGAGCTCCACTGAAAATATTAATCTTTACCCTGTGTCCTTTGTCTCCTTTCTTTTGGTTCTTATCTTCACTTGAAAATTACACCTTCTCCAGTGTATATTAAGAGCTACAATTTAATGTTGCACATATGGCGTGTTACTGTTTACCCAGTAGCATTGTGTTTTCCGTGGAGATGTTTTCTTACAATCCCTCCCAGTTTTTCTTCCATCCTAATCTTAATAGAAACAGTAAGGATTGCTTTTTCTAGCTCTAAGAAAGTTAAGGCCATTTAGAACAAATTTCTCCATGATAATACTGCGTCTGTGGACCTCAGTGCTTTTTACCCTTGATACTAATAAAAGCAGCTGTTTAATGAGTAACATTCCCACAGAATTCATTATGTGCTTGCCGAATGCAGTAAAACCTTTTTTTTTTTTTACTGTTTTTTTTTCCTATTAGGGAAATAATTCCTGCTATGTAACCTGAAACTCTTAGGCCACACTGTTGCACTCATCCAAATACACATGTACAGCATTTTGTCATAATTTAAAAAGCAAAAATTTTACAGGTTTATCTCTATTACTTTCTTCTCTCTCTTTTTCTTTTTCTATAGAGATACTTAGTAGTCATTCGCACTTTGAAAATGAGAGAAAACCTTCAGCAAAAGAAAAAGAATCCATTCTTGCTCTAAGCACTTCAACAACTAAGTGCATTTAAAAGTTAAATGTCTAAGTCTGAGCTACCTCAGAATCGATGGAAGGAATTGGACACCCCTAGAATATAATGCATTCCATTGTCTGGTGAGAATTTAAAATAGCTGAAATGCCTAAGCATTTGGAGATAGTTCTTTCTAATTCAGAGTAGCTCAGGCTTGGATGTCTAACTTTCAGAAATCTGAACTTAGATGAATCTCACCCTAGAAGTCACTAAAACTCATTCCTTCTCTGCCCCCAGATGGGAGGATTCTTGGCTTTTAGTCTAGTTTCTGGTCAGGATAACATCCAGACTATAATCTTTATTAAATATCCGCATTTCATTAAATTAATCAAATATGAAAACTCATTTTTTCTCATTTTGTGTGTTCCATTTTAGATTGATCTGCTGGAGTGTTGAAGTCCTACATTTCCTAGCCTTTTTAGCATGACCAGTCTAGTACCGGTCTTCATCTGGGTTTGCTCTTCCCAGGCAGTTTCCATATGCCATCGTATATTCAAGAGCAAAACTCCTGTTAGTTGAAAACAGATATCTTTCTTCCAAAGGCAGTGAGTTCCATGTTATATGAGCTTGGATAATCTGACACATTTTAAATCTCACCCTTTATTCCATCTCACCTGTGTTCTCTGGCAAGGTCCATTTCAAATATAGGCAGCATCTCTACAAGACTTTTACTTTAATCAAAAGATGAGCTTTCAGCTCTGTAAGTCCATGTTATAAGATTTCTATTCAGAAATTCCAAGTTGGTCAGATCTATTCCTGGATCTCACCATTTCATGACACTTCCTAATTTATGACTGTCTACCTGCTGGTCATCTTTTCAATTCCTTTCTCTATTCCCTCTTACAGGTTCCTCAAATTATCTCAAATATCTCTAGGAGGTTTCCACATGATTTCTTAACTCCCATATCTGTTTTTCTGGACCTTCTGTGCAGACCTCAATTATTCATTCATTGGTTCAATAGGATTCCATTTCAGTTTAGTTATTTTTCCCCTTTGGGAGTTATTTCTTTTCCAGATAGTAGTTTGCCTCAGAGCTGAACAAAAACATGAAGTTTTTATGGATTTTATTTGAAAATCATGTTAGAGTCAAAATTTTTAAAGTGAAGCCGTAATTATTACAACGAATGTAAACTATCATGTATACCTGAATTTAAAAGAGCCAAAAAACAAGAGACATGAGCAGTATTCACAGTTGTAAGCTTCTTTTCTAGTCAACATTCTTTGCAAAGTTCTTTCACTTAGCTTTCCTCAACATCATATATTTAGTGTTTCCTTTGATGAAGTCCTTGGTTTTCTTTTTTTTTTCAAAACAAGATATACATATCTTTGAGCAACCTGATGTGATGGGAGGTGTCCCTGCCCCTGGCAGGGGGGTTGGAATTAGATGGTCTTTAAGGTCCCTTCCAACCCAAACCATTCTGTGATTCTATGACCTCTACCAGACAATGGCAATCTCTATTATATCAAACCTACATGTATAAACATCCACTAGCCCTTTTGCTTGTGTAGTGCAGCAAACTGTTCAGAGTGGCCATTCTTCTGAAGAGGCTGATACTTCTGCTGGTACCTTCACTTTTTTTTCCTCTGAGTCCAAAGCCACTCTATCATGGTAAGATCAATAGGCAGAACACTATTTAGGGTCCAATTCCCATAGATGCTCTTTGGTACTTCCTGATTCCAGAAGAAAGCAATCATCCTGTCCATAGCATTTCAACAGTTTTCGCAATAGAAGAGAAACATGCAAGTTTAAAATATGTTAATGATAATCCTTCATTCTGGTTAGTGAAGCACCCTTTAAAAATGTCAACACAAGATGGCAGTAAACAAGTGTAAAACATTTCATATAAACAGCAGAGGAAATGACACGATGGATAATAGTACCATAAAAAACTTCAGCAGAAGTAGCTGCCAGATGAACCTATCTGAACAGTTAGTTAACATTTATGTGAGATCTTAGTCTTGTTCAGCTAAGAAATTAATTTTATTAATTGATTCTTTGTTGTATTGATTAAATATTTAGATTGTTGAAGCTGCAGTTGGCAATTCTAGTATAAAGAAAACCTTGCCCATGTGGTCAGCCTTTACAGATTCTGCATGTTCATTTCTGCTTTCATTTTTAGTTTTCAAAGCTGACACATAGTTATGAAAAGCTACGGTTACACCAGTTAAAACAAAAAGATCTTCAAAGTAGAGGAAAATGTGAGGAAAGCCTAGAGACACCATTTGAATTGAGTAACTTAAACAAGAAATTGGAGGTAAGAATACTTTGTCATTATATTCTACTTTTAATATCCATTTAGAAATAATTTGTGGATTTAAGTCAAAACTTTAAATTTCTGATTATTCTACAAAAATTATAAAATTGTCTTCAACTGGCAAGAGAACGTGCGTAGTTTGATATCCAGGTTTTGTCCCCTCACTCAAGTTTTAGTAATGTTTTTAGTAGCTTTAGGAGGTAATAGATAGAATTTGCTTCATAAATGTATCTACAGATAAATTTTACTTCCTTCCTGATTAATATATTTAAACTAAATAGTATCCATTGAGGCATCAGAGATTTTACATATGCAGGATATTGTCACATGATACCTACCATTAATTTAGGTTTATGGACTTCAGGACATCTTTGATTGTGTAGGGCTAGATAGAAAATGGATTTAGGATTGCAAAATTGCTTGTTATACACATATCTTGTCAGCACCTATGTGCCTGAGGCAATCCACAGCCTAGGTCTCAGTGTCTGATTCTCCTAGGTCACACATTAGGAAGGATAAGGCACTGAAAAATACAGTCCGCAGAATCCAATATACTGAGTGGGGGACTAGATAATGTGTGACGCTGAGGATAGGATTCAGTTACATTTCCTATCCATCCAGACACAGAAGGGATTTTAGCTGACTTATTCATGGATACCGGAAGATGCTGATCTCAGATCAGAATTCCCAGCCTTGACTTGTCATTGTTTGCTGTTACTTTGTGACCTGTGGAATAACCAAATATTTACTGGGCCAATAGGAGAATTAGCTAGCACAGAGAAATGGCATGTATAGACTGTGCCTCTATACGGTGGCTTCTTAAATACTGATGGGTACATTCGCTGGCTCAGAAACTTGGATCCAGTCTCACCTCTGATAACTGAGCAATCTAATCTCTAGCTGTACTCATTTTCCTTTCTTCTTCCTTGCTTATCTAATAGATTTTCTAGGATCCTATGTAAAGTGAAACTTCAAAAGGAGGAATTACAGTGCCTGATGAAAATTAATATATAGTTTAGTATGTAGAAAAATAACTTGGGAAAACTCTAGTTCAGATTCTGTTTGGAGAGATTTTGGAAGATTATTAAACCGAGTCTCCCCCCATATTAGGAGAACAGTCTAACCACTAGCCTCATGCAGCATAGAAGGATCAGGAAAAAAAAATAAAAATTCTCTGCTATCCTTTGCAGAGAGCATGATAAAGTATTGTGTGCTTCAAGCATTTACTACGCTGTGTCCTGTAGGGAAAGTAAGCAGAGGAAACTGATGGAAACTAAGCGTGAGCTAATTACCTAACTGTTAAGCATTGTGAAGACTTAGAGACTCATGATTTAGATTTATGTAAATTTATGCTGTAGATAGTTTACATACTTAGAGAACTTCTCAATCAAAAAAAATAAGATCTAATAGATTTTAAGTACTTTCATAATACTTAAGCTGCAATTAAGCAGAATTTTAGGATATATATTTTGAATTTGCCTATCTTCTCTGTTACACTGAAGGATATAGGACACACAAATGTTGATGTCTCTTCCACATGGAAGAGTCCTTGTCATCAGAAAAGCTGCTAGGCCTTGGACTTCAGCATAGCTGCCAACATATGCTACTACAAGAATAATAAATGGGTTATACATCCATTGTTGACTAAATATATCGCTACTGTGAAACTGTCTGATCCAGCTAATTTGAGAATGACCTTATTCAAGATTGAAATGTGAAAATAATGTAACACAATGCTATCATTTGATTAATTATGCAGTATGAAAAATGAGTGCTTGGAATATATACAGCAAATTCTAGTATTCAGGAAATAATTACGGTGCTGAAAATCTACTAAGCTCAGCAGTGCTTTAGTAAGGCCTTGAATCTGCAGTCCTCATTTAGTAGTCTGAAAGTCCTTTTGTATCACATTTTGCTAAAAGGGGAAGATTTTAGTTGGTTTAAAATACCAAAGCAGGTATTAGGAAAGCTAAGACTTGTATTAGTGTATGTTAGCAAACATTTGATTTAATTTCACTTGCAAATAAATTCTTATTTTTTAAAATTCAAGGAATATGCCAATTTAGGCATAATTATAAAAACTCATCTACCTTTTTGGGACCAACAATTCCATTGTTAAAAAGGAAAATTTTTATAAAAGCGTATCAAACAGTATACTTTTATTTTGGTAATTCTTCATGCAAAGAAAAAGAGCAACAACTTTAGTAATTCTGGAGTTCTACTTACTTGGTATGATACTGCCTTAAAGATCAGTCATGAACATACAAGGTCTGGTACGATATAAAAGGAAATTCAAATACAGTATAAATAGGAATGTAAATACAAATACAAGACCTGTTATACTAGAGCTTGTTAAACAAGTTTTTATTTAAACTAGGTGAATTTAGATGAAAAATTCTGAACCTGAAGCAGCAATCGAAAAGAGAGCAAGAAGTAAAAATTATTCACTGTAGTTGTTTTCCCCGTTGTTCAAGAAAAAGAACAAAAAAGAAGGCACTCAAAACATTTGTCTGAATATTAATATTAATCCATGCTGATTACTCTACTTTACTTCAAACTCACAGGAACTACCCTGCAATAAAATTGGACTGTTGTTTACAGTCACAACTCTAAGATCTACCCTAATTTTAAGTGACTTGAAATATTTTGAATATTTGAATATTTCTATTCAATGATTATGTTTACCATTGAAGTTTTTCAGATTAACAGCCCTTAAGACTGTTTTTTCTGGTGACGTTGGCTGGTGGCTGTATGGCTTTTTATATGACTGTTCTTTTAATCTTCTTTATGAAATTATGGAAAGACTATGTATTAACTATAAAACTGTATTTTTCTTAGAACCATACAAATTACAAAATTATTTAGATTAAGGAAAAGAAGTAGTTCTCCCTCTACTCAGTAACCTTGTTTTGCTGTCTTTCAGGAATTTAAAGCAAAATCAAGAGAATGGGATAAGAAAGGGACAATCTGCCAAAATCATCTCATATATTTAGATGCTCAGCAAAAATTATTGTCTGAGAAATGTAATTTATTTCAGGTAAAATAAGAAGCTTTAGAAGGAATATGAGAATTAAATGAGCAGTTAGTTCAGCTAGTATTATTTACAACTTATTTTTAAAAATTTAAATGTACTACTAAGCTTATAGTATCAAAAATTAATATGGATACATTGTTTTAAGGCAAATCCATACTGAAAGATTTACTGATTCATACAATTATTTTTTTTCCTCATTTTATGTGCATAAATATCATGATGAAAAATAGAATATTTCTGATAAAGATAACTGCAAAATGCAATGCTTTTTACTTTTTTAAGTATACTCTGAGCATACTTTTATCTTCTATGCTATCTATTAATATGCAATTAATTGCAATGACAAGTTACCGATAAGTATCTTACAAAGTAAGCAGTACATGCCACTCCTAATCTACAAGTAAATCCCCTCTAATCTAAGATATCCCTTACTTTTTGAAGTTCATAAATAAACAGTATAATTTATAAAGAAATTTGAATTCCTATGTGCTGTTCCAAAATCACACTTGGAAATGTTTATTGGATCACTTACCCCTTTTTGATCATATTTTTCAGCTTTCAAGTTACCGTTCAAGTTACCATGGCTGGCTTTGTGATCCTTTTTAACTTGCCAATTTATTACTTTTTTTTTTTTACATTGCCTATTGATCTACCGTTTTTTTTTAATTCCTTCCATTCCAGAATGAAATATTGATTTCATGCTTTCTTGATAACATATCCTGCTCTGAAAAAAAAAAATCAAGAAATAACTAAAAAAATAATGGGTCTACAAGACAGCTCAATAATGAAGTACAGGGAAGCCAATTACGTTGCTGACTGGTAATCCTCTTTTCCACTGGGACTAAGTTCATTGGATCTTAATCTAGTGAAACACTTTCTTAATGATTCATATGAGACTCTTTACCCATATCCAGCATTTCCAAGGATGACAGTTACGTTTCATTTACAGATGCTGAAAGCACTATATTGCAATTATTGAACTTTCATACAAAGGTGTGAAAAAAAGCAAGGCTTTGACTAGACAAATCTACTGACTGATGTATGTGGAGGTGATTATATAATTAGACGAGTCAAAGTAGATTGCACAAGATGATCTTTCTTTCGAGGTTCACATGACTGTCATCAGTGAACTTTCTTTGAAGACAGATTTCATTGTAACTGCAACATCACACTGGCTAGTTTATTAATTACAAAGCTGATGGAGTGTTTCAAAAGCATTAATTTGTCCTGTGTCTTTGCCCCAAATTCCTTTTCTGTGAGTTTTTGATTTCCAGATGGAGATGTGCCCTTTTTTTCACAGGATGCTTTGACATTATGGTATGTCAAACTCCATAATTTATATTTCAGGGGACCTTAATTTATTATCTGTATAAATTAAACTTACCTGCCAATTTCTTTAGGCTTTTTATTTAATATGCAGCCAGTGGCCACTTCTACTTATGTGTTCAGCCAACACAAATTATGAGAACATAGTGAAATCAAAAGAGTCTAAAGAATGCCTTTTTGCAGTCCCAAATACAGCATTTGTAGCATGAGTGTTTATGTTTAATGTAAGTTTTCTTGCTCAACTTGATCTCTGCACTTGATATATGTTTTGTAGGTTTTATTTTGTTGTCATTTTTCAGCTAATTCTCAGTCTTCTGAAAGAGTACTGCTACTGTGTCCCAGTAGGAGCATCCATATGGATTTTTTAAACAGTTACTATAGGTATTTTGGTTCTTCACAATGCCCGTGAATTCACAAATACCACCAATAGCAATTTTCTAAAGTTTTTTTTTTAGGACTCTTTAATCAGTACAAGAAACTGAATGGAGTTTGCGACTGCTTCTAGAGATGCCGAATGTGCAAATGATTTTTGCACAAGATTAATGATAACGATATCAAGGGAGTACAGTTACTGTAGTAACTGAGCTGTTTATACATAAACTACGTAATACTAGCTTTCTAGTCAAAGGTTAATTCTGATCCTGAGGCACATACACACAATTCCTACTGAGTTCATTGTATCAAAGAGCAACATTTCTCCCCCCAAAATG
Source organism: Anas acuta (assembly GCF_963932015.1). Classification (NCBI taxonomy): domain Eukaryota; kingdom Metazoa; phylum Chordata; class Aves; order Anseriformes; family Anatidae; genus Anas; species Anas acuta. The sequence continues at coordinate 11,028,976 of NC_088979.1, forward strand.
TTATAGTTAACTGCTTTGAGTTAGATCATCGTAATCACCCTTTTACATTTAGGGCTAATATTAAGTGCTAGGAAAAAAACACAACAAAGGAGAAAAATCCTTGAAAAGTCTGTAACCTTGTAAGTTTCTGAAATATTCTCACTGAAGGTAAGGAACTTGAGGCTCAAGGAAGATAATATCATTTCGAGAAGTAATGCAAACTGTTCTATTAATGTCATCTTTTCTAAGAAAAACCTGGTGAAGAAAATGAAAATAGCTTCGTGATTTTAGTAGTAATGGTTTGACCATAACAATATAGATGTAATTATTTAATTTCATTAAAAGAGTTTTACTGTTTTATAGAAGCAGACCAAGAGTTATCAATTCCAGATAAGCAATAAGAAACAGAATCAAGAAGAGGTAATTACATATGGCCATCCTGCAAGTGAAAAGGATGAGTTAATTACTGAAAAGCTAAAGGCAGCTGTGAATGAAATAGCAATACACAGGAACAGACTACAAGAGGAAAATCTGAAACTCCAGGAGGATCTAAAAATGTTCCAAAAACAGTGCCAGGTAATGATAGTTTTTCTTTTCTATAACTACTGTGGTATAAATGTTGGAGCATTAATTACTTACAGGTATACTTTCAAAAGTGGTACTGGCATGCCTATGTAAAATATCTATACAAGCATCGTATATAATTTTTTTGCAGGAGCACAGGATGAGCTGTGAACAGTAAATTTTTATTGAGTAATACATGAAAACAAAAATGTTTGATATACAGTAGCACATTTTATTCATATCTGTTTATCTAGGTTTTTATAGCTTTCCTATCCCTGTAGCAGACGGAAAGTGAATTGTTTACTTCACTTGGTTCCTTGTATAAAAATTACTTCTGTAAAATTTCTTTATCTTGTTACCTCTTTTTGTACAAACTGTCCTACTAAACTGACTATACCTACTAAATATTTATATTCAAAAGCCTATGCTATACTTTGTTGTTGTAAGAATATTTTTCAGTGCAATGAATTTCTAAGTTGCCAACCATGTGAAGACCCATCAGTTTTTATCTTAGCCTACTGCTTTTTTGCAGATGATATATGAAGACAGCTATTTGGGCCTCTTCTTTTGTTCATAATCTATGAATTTTGACAAGACTGAGATAATACAAAATCTCTTCAGACTTTTTATTAGTGAAGTTTGAAACATCTGGAATAAGATTCTCATTTCCATATTTTTCTGGTAACATACCCCTGCTTATTTATTTAAGCACTTCAATATTCACTAATATATAGAGAGAACTGTAGTGACTTTAACTCTTTCTCTTGAAAGATAATCTATTTCTCTTAATAGACAATCTTGCTGAGTTTTAACTTCAGTTGCAATATACAGTAATTAACATATACATGCTGGAGATTATTTTCAGGTGTTGTCAGAACAACCAAGTTTTGTACACATGATGTTTATACATTTAATTCACACATTAGTTCCCTGAGTCATTTGCTTGCATGCAAGTTATCGGTATGCAAGCAAAAAAATCTGAGGCCTGTTAAAAAGGTTCCAATTAATAGTAGCAGGATTAGATATATTTAGAGTGGAACAGAACATAGAGATTGGAGCAGGTAGGCAGATGTTGTAGAGAGTACATGGCATCATGCTGTAGCCTTCTTTAAGAAAATCTTCAAGAAAGAGGATTTTTGGAATTGTGTGAACAGAATGTGAAGAGTTTTAATTGGAAGCAGAGCTAGATACATGTAATACTATTGGCTAAAGAGCAGAAAGCTGCAGAATAACTGTGGTCTTCTTGTGAGATAATTGCTGTGTTAGGGAGAAAAGCTGTATTTGCCAACAGCTGCAGAAGAGGACATTGATGTAAGTCAATATACGGTGAAAATAATGTCACTATGAGCTAAGTGCTAACAGCTAAGAGAAAATACTCTTTTTAGAAATGTCTGTATGAGAAATAAGGAAGTGCAGTGTCTGCCGTCAGCCAGGAGTAAGCAGGTTTGTGTGAAGGAATGCTGGGTGGAGGGTGAGGATAGTTGGACCTGATGAGGATGAAACAGGGAGGAGTAGATGGGCATCTTGGTGGGAAGAAGGCTGGTTGCAATGCCTCACGTCTTCCATGCCTGCAACTATTTAATTTGTGCTTCTACATATTTCTCTCATACTATTGAATAGCAAGAAAGAAGTGATAAAGTGAACTGTATGGAAGACCAGTTTGCCTGCTCTACAGAAAATAAATAAATAAATAAATAAAAATAAAAACTTAAGAACATTCAAACTGAGACTGCGGAGTATTTCCTTACCAGATGGGCTTTCTGACAAACTTGATTGCAGCCATGCATGAGAGGCGGCTTGAGAGCATCACACGAAACTCTCAGAAAGTCTGCATTAAGTCAGTGGACACTAATTTATATAGAAATATAGTATATGATTGTATTAGAAAGGTTGAACAGTGTTGAGTACAATTAGAACAGGAGCTGATCTCTAAAGTTTTGAGACTTCCTTTTGATATCAAACATGGCAATCTAGTTAAAGCAACATGTTCACAGAGGAAAAGAGAACATTTGGTATTTTTTTCAGCTTAAAACAGTCTCTGAGGATGTAATACTTCATTGGATGTTTTCTAAACAAAACCTCATTTTTTCTGGTTCAAAATTAATTTTCATTTTGGTATTTTAACAAAATGCAATAGTTATTTCTGAAAATAATAGATGATAAGTATCTAATTGATTTTTTTGAAGTGATATGTGAAACTCTTGACCTGAAATTCTGTTTCAATTATTATTGCTGCTACTGCTGTGGCTACTGTTATTCCTGGTACTATTGTAATTCATAGAAGAAAATACAATTTAAATAAATATGCCTGTTGAATGCAGCCTGCCACAGATGCTTCAGCTTCCACCACACAGTTGTGCAGCATTTCCCTTATCCACCACACAATCAAATCAGAGGTGTACACACACACACACCCTAAAAATAATATATTATAAACTAATTGTGGCTGTCTCATAAATGTTAAAGCCATTAAGCTGGTCATAAGGAAGTTTCTGCAGAGAATTTTAACAATTTATTCCACTTTATTTCACTAAAAATATGGCCACACTTCTATTTCTGAGTTCAAAAGCTCTCTCAGCCTTCATTTAACAAAGAATATAATGACTAAATCTGTATTTGCAGCCCCTAAATAAAAAAAAATTAAAAAAAAAATGTTTCATATCTGTCTTCAGCAGCCCTTTCAGCCACAGGAAAACCACAGGCTTCTTGGAAGGAAGGTCATTCTAATATGAGACTCTAAGGGAAATAAACCTTTGAAGTTCCTTGCTTGTGGACTCATTTCTGGATTTCACTTTTTAAAGTTGTCTTTTGAACGTTTAAAAGCCTTATTTTTGCTTTTAAACATGGAAACTGTATTAAAATGAAGAAATTATGAGAAATATTTGTTTTTAGTGTAACAGTTTTAAAAAACCTGTTTTTTCAAAAGGAACAGTACACTTGGAAAATCCTTTTATCTGGAACATGCTTTTGGATCTTGGGTAAGAGGAAATAAATGTTATCTGAACTTTTCTATTGTTATTACAAGAATCTGATTACTGTTGCAACTTTTATTATTTGTCAGTTATAGTTCCAATTTCTTATCTTTAGTATGATCTTAGTATACTTTTTGGTAATTGCTATAGGAGCTCAGATTTTATGATGTCAAATATAACGTGACAGACAACTTGCTGATAGATTATCAGTCAGAAATGAAAGGTAAATTAGAGACAAGATTTGTGGAGTCCCTATGGAAAATATTTTATGATTGTGTGAAAATTTGGTGATGTTCATCTACCCAGGCAATTACCAACATGGAGACAGAATTGTTTTGGAGATGATTGAACACACACGATATGCATACTTATACACATGTACATAAGTCCACAGGTATCTGCTCCAAGCTTCCAGGCAACGTTTAATGAAGATGTGCACCTAACCCTGCCTTTCTATAGCTTTTAGTTTCATGCTTTTAAATTTGGAAACACTGTTATCAAAATGCAACATAAAAGTTACTTACAGCACTAATTCTTACATATGAAGCATGTTCAAGGGTGTAGAAGCTGCTTAATCAAGCAAACTCTGTATTTTAGATGTATTCTGTGTGATAAAGAGCTTCTAAGTAGTATCTCATGATAATTTCAGAGACATGTATCAGAACATTGCAAGAGCTAAAGAATGTTCAGTATCTGTTTTTTAGATGGCATTTCTGGAGAAAGTAGCTGATGTGGAAGCAGTACCTTCTTCAGAAATAAAGCTCAGAATATAAATAAATAAATAAAGCTCAGAAGTATTTATATCCTTTCATACACATTACACAGGTGTCAGAAATGATGCATTAAAATACAGCATTTTGAGCTACTACTCTCTCATTTTATTTGGCTATTTGTGTATTTGTTTTCTTCTTTAGAACATGGAGGCCAGCTTTTCAGAAATGAAAAAAGAGCTGCAGTCACGCGATGCTCTCTGGAGAAGGATACATCTGGAATGCCAACAATTGCATACAGAATTATTGAAAATCAGAGAAATGCAGGAAATTCAAATAAAGTATGTGTGTTAAAGACAATGCTTAAAATAACAAGTACTACTAAGCTAATCATTTTTTTTCTTACTTCTGATTTAAATCAAGTCTGTTGTAAAAGATAGTTAGGATTCAAGTGTCAGATTTTTAAACAACTTTTGAATGAACATTTTCATACACGACAAGTTTAAAGGCAGTAGGTTCACCCTCTGATAAAAGGCCTTTATGTTGCATAGATCTTTGCAAGTCAATGTATTTAACCTATTTTATTTATATGCTTTAAGTGCCTTTCTATTTCTTGGCATTAAAACACTTTGGAAATAGAGCAATTATGATTCTCCCTAACCTTCTATGAGTAAAATGTTCATCTTGTTATGGTTTATCTAATCTACCATGACTGTCAAAGAACACATGAAATACTAATCAAGAAGAGATTTCAGGATTCTTTCTGCACATATTTCCCTTTTCTTAATCTCTAGAAATCTCCCAAGATCCAACCTTTTTTAGGCCAAATCTCGTGGTGTTTTTTGTTTTGGTTTGTGTTTTTTTGTGTTTTTTTTCATCCCCAAACAAGTTCCCAGTTTTACCCTGGGAAGAAGATTTTTAAGTGAAAGATTATTGCACATTCTGCTTATTTCATATTTTTTGTTTTGTTTTGTTTTGTTTTCATTTCTAATTTAAAGACATCAGTCATCTTCTGTACAACTTACTGAGCAACCAGAAAATAAAAATTCAGACTTATTACTACTGGCACAAAGTCAAGAAAGCCAACAAGAAGTGCTAAACAAGGTACGTCACACTGTTAAGTATTTCCAGGTCTCACACTGCAGTCTAGGATTTAAATAAAAAAATAAAAAAAGAGAGAGAGAAGAAAAAAAAAAAAGAGAGAGAGATCAAAGTAGTGAGCTTGGACATGTGCAAAAGAGAGCAGAAGGATAAACTGAGGGTTTAGGAGAGTATGGAGTTTTCATATATGGTTGCATTCCTGGAGGTAATTGTATAGCTGTGCAAATGGTATTCTGACTGCACACTAACAACTGAGGTTGCTACTTCATGAAAGTAATGGAAAAGCCCAAGCCTAAATATTACTGTGATTAGGTAATACCTTACAAGTAATAAGTCCTCCAAGGCTATGGGTAGTTAATAGGTTGTAGGAGGTAAGTAGCAGTTTGTAGGTGGTCTCAGACATGAGAATAACAGATCAACCAGTAAAATCACTATGGCTGGTACCCACACAAAACTACTTTATCAGTCATCTGCTGCACAATCCAGGGCAGTGCTTCTTTGTTTGAGTTTTGCATCGTATTGCATTGCACGTTTCAGAACTGCTGTGTGCAAGCAGTTGTGGCATGGCATTGTGGAATGACACATGGCTTGGCAGGTTAACACTTTGAGGAAGAGGGTGCCTGGAATTCCCCTCACAGACACGCTGTGTTTTTTGCTGAGTAGCAATGTAAGCATGAACATCTGGAATTGGATGCAGCTGACTTGGATGCTGCAGCAATTTTGGCATGATCATGCTCTAGCTGTCAGATTTTTTGCATCTATATCTATTTGTTTACAATTCTAGTATTTCTGTGTAGTTTGCATAAATAAATATGAAATGCCATCTGTTACTGATTGTGTAAAGTACTGAGAAGAATTATTAAAACGCATTCGAAGGTATTTTTGCTGTTTTTAATAGTTATGTTTCTTACATATTACGAAAATCTATCAGTACTACGGTTTTGGTTATTAGATGAAAGATTATGAAAACAATCTTTGTGTTGATTCTTTGGAGAACCCTTTACATGGGAGATAAAGGAGAAAGCTTGACCTTAAATTTTATATATAATGGCAGAAAAATTCTCATAAAGTGGTTTACCATATATATTCTTCTATTTCTATCATAGTTTCTCATTAAGAGGTCTCCAGATTGATTTATTTATATTGCTCTGGAGTTAATTTCAGTTTAAGACATGTTTAATGCAGCCTAAAATAACTTTGGAGCATTATAAATAAATCAAACTTAGGTTTATTGAAAAGATATATTTCCTTGGATTTTCTTTGTTATAATTTCCACTTCTTGAAATTAGCATTATTATTATTGCATTCCTTTAAAATTTTAATACAAGTATTTTATATTTTGTTCATTTCTAATACTAAATTAGCAAATGAGAAGGGTTAAAAAAAACGTAAAAATAAATAAGACTGTGCATTGCCTCATGAAGACATTTTATTATAAAATCTCAAAAATGTCTGACTTGGTTAGAAGAGTTGGTGTCTTGGAAGCAGACCGTAAAAAAGTCAGTAGTATGTGGTTAGTGATTCAGTCATATTTACTGCACAACATTTTTTCTTATTGAAACGTATTTGCTACAGATAAGAAACCATCTTTATCGAGAGGAGCAGTCCCATTGCTCTGAGCAGGAAAGAACAAGGACAGAAATCTCTGACCTGACAGAAGAGCTTCATCAGAAGGAGATCACTATAGCAACTATCATGGAGAAAGCTAGTCTTCTGGAAAGACAGTTAAAAATGGAGTTACAGATAAAAGACAAATTGTTAGCAAAACAACAGGTATGCAAGCAGGCAAAACCAGCCTAGGCCATTTTACTCCACACTATTGATGATGACATACATTATCTGGTAAAAAAGACATTACTTTTCTTTCTGTAGTTTTCGTCTCCATCAGCAGTGACGTAGTAGTATTTATTAAATAGTACGGCCAAATATTATAGCAGTCAATTTGATACTGGAACAGTAAAGCACCACTAAATGTCAACTGTACATCTAAATAGCAGATCACCCTGACTTTGTAGTCACCATTTTAATATGCAAAAGATCTCAAAAAATTTGTTGTTGTTATTGTATGTGCTTTATCATTGGAATCATTTATTAGATTATCTAAAACATTTCCTAATTTTTAAGCCTTTTTAAAAAAAAAAAAAAAAAAAAAGCTTTGTAAAGAATGTTTCAAGTATGCTCCGAAAAGCATAAAAGCATGGCAATTTGAAAGCTGAAAACTGTAAAATACTGATGTTTTTAAATGGTAGTAGTAGACTCAGTAGACTGAGTCTATCAGTAGACTGTCATAATACTTTACTTTTGACAATAGGAAAGTTAGTGTTTGGGAAAATGTGACACTGCTGCTGTGTGGCACTATTTACTGTGCCATATGTTAGATGGTATCATTAAGAGTGAATGTGGTTCCTAGGCTTCATGACTAAGGTTTCAAGCAGTTTCAGTGGTCTGCAAGGTCTGTCCTTCTTGGTATTTTGTAACTGTATGTCTACTCCCTTTTTTTCATAACTGATTACTTCTTTCAAAAAAGGTAAATAAAACTGGTAGCAGATCATTTGTATGTCTTTCATAGATAGTTGAATATTTCTTTCTGGTTTAGTACTGATGTATTAAAAAAAAAAAAAACTGTTTCTAATAGATAGGTTCATAATTACTTATGTATACTTTGCAAAATTTAACTTATCATACCTATAGTCAATATTTTTTCAAGTTAACAGTAATATTCATATGTCTAAGAGCTTAATCTTTTCCTAGGTGTTGGATTTCAACTACAAAGTTGTCAAATCTGAAAACACGCATCTAAAAGAGCTGATAGAAAATCAAGAGTGCAAAAGTTGCATGGTAATTCTTACTTTTTTAATTTAAGCAATATGAAGAGCAATTACTTATACTTACTGTAAATGGAGATTGAGATCGTGGCAAATTTAGAAATCTCTGGCTTGTGTAAAATAAATAAAAATAAACTGTGTGACATAATCAAAGACAGGTGGTATTCATGCAGAGCCTGAAGATGGATATAGCTAGGAATAATTTTAACCTTAATTGTAGTAAGCTAGAAGCAAACAAGACTTCAGTTATTTTGTCTAGATACTAAATTCTTGGAGCCAATTTTTTGTAACTGACCACTTATTACAGCTGTTTTTAAACAGTTGTAATTTTCACAGATACAAAAATATGTCCGTTTTTACTATTTTCCCCTTTTGTTGATCTGGCATTTAAATAATGGTGTAAAAAACCTGACACAACACTTTCCCCCACTCAGCTTATTTTCAGAGTTTAGTAATTATTTCTCTTCAAATAAGGAATATTTAAAGTTTAATTCATAAAAATGTGACAATATAATGTGGAATTACAGTTTATACAGATGTATTAAACATTTCATACACTGTGTTCCACAAAGAGCTTTAAAACCTTCCCTCCTTACAGAATATCTGCAGTTATTGTGTGTGTCACTAGAAAAACACCAAAATGCAGTTTGTAAATACTGCTGTAAATACGTCTTTGGGGGATTCATAGCCTGGTAATTGTCTGACTGTAAACTGGCAAATGTCACCTTTTCCATACCCTTAAAATGGCATATCAGGACATATTATTTATACATCCATATGTAATGTTACAGATACGTGTGTGTATATATAGCTGTGTCAGCTCAGTTGTGGGCTTCATGCCATTATAACTGCAATAGAGCTGGTTCTAGAGCTATCGGTTTTAGGGTGACTTAGCAGCCACCTTTGTCTCTTCTGCCTCACCTCTCCAGATGCGAGACATAGCTGAGCCCCTGCCTCCATCCTTGGACAAAATGTCATTTTTTTTAAATACTTTCTGGCATTTCTGTGCCAGCTTGGCTCATAATTTTGCCATAAAACTAGCCGAGCAAGGCAAGGTTTATAGGAAGAGATAACATTAGACCAATTAATCCAAAAAATAGGCAAGCTTTCAGGTGCGGGAACCCTAGCTGTGCTATCAACGTGCTAAAAACAAATCTTTAATGCTCATGGATTACTGGGTTCCAAAAGAATAAGTTAAACTGGAAATATATGAAAGCACTTCATAATAAAGTGTGTGGGATTTTAGCCTTTTGTGTATGATCTGAGAAGTCTTTTGAGATAATTTTCTGTTGGTGACAGCTTGCTGCTATTGCTAGTCAACCATCAGAGCTAATCTTTATCTTCCATTCTTGGCATCCTAGTGGATGGGCCTCTTCAGCTCCTGCTTGCAGTGCACACTTTGTTTGCACTTCCATTATTTTGACTTGTGTACTCTGTGGGTTTACCCAACTAAGAAGCAGGGTTTAGTAACACAGGTGGAGACCACAGTGATAACGTGCTTCTACTGCTTCTGAAGCTGAAGGTGACTGTCTATCAACACAGATATTAAATCGTGCCTGTAGACATACACTGTATCTAGTATAGTAATGAACTTACATAATTTGTCTTGTTATTTTTGGTGCAGTCATTACTGGAGGGAGCAATGCAGTCTATAGCTATAGTTGTTATGGTTGCTTTTATGTCATAAGTTTTACAATGCTAGTGATGATGAATTTACAACAATAACATTTTGAATGCACTGTTCGTTGAGAAATTTTAATTTGTTTTATTGTGTTATAGAGGCTGTTATCCTTTCTTTCCCATTTATCTACAGTGTTGTTTTTTTCTGGAGGCAATTCTCTTGGTTTGCTATAAGTGCTGCATGATTATATGTGGTAGCTCGGTCTTTCTTTAGCATAGAACATTGTTTTGTGTTTGCTTGTTGAAAATACTAACACCCATTTATTGTGGAAAATATGCCTATTTAGTGATGGCTTTATCTCGTTTCACAGAGTATAGATTTATCTAACAAAGAACATGGAAATTTCACAGCTTCCATTCACAAACTGGAACATGAGAATGTAAGATTACAGAATAGTCTTGTTAAACTACAAAATGACACAGAAACATCAATACTGGGTGGCATGGATATATATGGAGAAACAGAGCACAGTTACCAAGCCGGTTCAAAGATGCAGGAAAAGGAAGAGAGGTAATATTTAGATTGTACTTATATATGAAACTTTCTATTAACTTCCTGGAAGTATGTAATTGGACCCAACTTGTAAGGATTTTTTTTTTTTTCATTCAGAACTCCCACCAACCTAAATATCAGACTCAGTATATTTGCAAGGTTTTCATACATTTTTATGGCTAACTGAATTTGGCAATAAATAAAGTCTCAGAAATGTTTGCCTATTTTAATATTTTTCATGTGAAATAGTTTTAAAACCTTTTTTACGCTGCTTAAGTTATTCTTAGCTCCAGGTTTTGCAAAACAGGACAGAATGAATTTTTACTGCCAAATAAAAACAAGACAAGGAAAGAATATACAAACCAACATGAGAGGTAAACTGCTCCACAGGAGGTTATCTTAATAAGCAGTTTGAACTACAGCTCCTGCTGAAAAGCTTTGTGTCCTACCAGGTCCATTTGTTGGAAGCTTCATTAAATGTATTTTAATGCCTTGTAAAGTTTTGGTGTTCTTGGGTGATCTGTTTTGTGTTTTGTTTTTGTGTTGTTTTTTTTTAAGAAACATAAATTCAGATGCCCTGAATAAATTGTTATCACAGTAAACTTGTTAGGGAAAAGTAATGTGACTTAAGAACACTTAGTCTCATAGAAAACGTATGGTAGTGATGTCTTTACTTCTTAATTCCTTGTATTCAGTGAAGCACTGAAGGACCTTCAAATGTGTTATCATCATGGCACTGCAGTAATAAAAAGAAAATTAAACTCTCTGCTAAACAATATTTCACACTACAGGAGATTAAAAATTAATAGAAATCTTAATATTTTGATCATTTATAACAAAGAATTTATGCAATAGCACTAATGTAAAACAGTTCTGTGAAACAAAAGTTTAAATAAAGTGGAGCCAAAATTGTACAGGATAAGATTTCAGAATCATACATTCAAGTTTATGGCAAACCATAAAGTGATTTTCTTCTGTATAGTAGAAAGGCATTGTATTATCTGTTGATACAGTCTTGCCTAAACTTTCCTTTTAAATATGATGTTTAGTGATGGAGGTAGTATTCACATGGAAATAAATGTATATATGAATATCTGTGTGCATATACAGGGATATATGGAAGCAGCAGCTATGTCTGTTTTGCTACTAAACTTCAGATGATGTTGAAGGCTTTGCTGAATCAAAGATTGACAAATTAAAGTACAGACTGTTGTGCACCTGTAGATCTCATAATTCCACTAAAGATGGGTTGGTGCAATTTTTGCTCATGCTTCCACTCTTCTTAAGTGAGCAAAAATAAGATTTTTCCAATTTTATCAGTAATTACATTTACTGTACATGAGGAACTGTGAAACTTCATACATGTGAATTCAGTGTAAAGAGAGTTATGCAGGTAATTTGCAGGATGTTGATTTCATAACCATTAAAACCCAACGTTAAACCAAAACAGGGAGAGAGAAACCTTCCTCACAACAGAAATCCCAGTCACCCCTACTGAACACAAGTTAAATTACAATTCTAATTAATCTGATGAAAAAGGTGTATTGGGCCTGTTTTTCAGGTTCTAAAACATGTATTTAAGTTCCTAAGTTAAAGGCTATTTATTTTTTTAAAAAAAATGCATATAGAGATTACAAGACAGGGCAAATTCCATGTGCAGTGTATGTATACCTCAGCCAGCAGTCTTTGTAATATTGAGCCCTATGTATACGGTTGGTTCTCTGTTCCCCAGATGGGGAACTACCCCAAGATTTTCTCAGAAAAAGAAAATTGAATTTTCAACCATCAAATGTGAGCACATAAGCCAGGCAATTGATGTTGGTTTGGTTTAACTCTGGGGTATGTTTTATTTTATTGTGAGCATAAACCATGTTATTTCTGTTTTAATTTGCAGTTCTGTTTCCATGGTAATTATGGTACTGGAGAAAGGGCAAAAAGACTTTTTTTACACAGGAAAAAAAAAAAAAAAGGAAACACAATGTTTGTGCAAGGTGGGGAGGTTGTGTTTTAAATGGTAATTTTCAGAAGCTGTACTTTTTGTTTGTGCATTCAGAAACCTAGAAATATTTGCACAACGGACAAAAATGTCTTTGAGTGTACCCTGTAATATTTTTCTCTCATGATCACTACTAGAATCCTAGGCATGGGCACAGACAGGAGACCTCTAGAGAAAATACAGGTAATTGGAGGAAGTTAGGCTGATGATTTAGGAAGAGGCATTTTCTTCTTTCTTTAGGTGTTCAGTGACATTCTAAGTATCACAAAGCAGCACATGGAGAAGTAGCATCTTTGTGCTAAAGAAGACTGAGGCCACATCCTACCTATAACTGCTTCTAATTAATTACTGTTCTCATATATGATAATTGATTTTATTAATATTAAAGTAAGCATTCTCTATCCCCAGAGTTTTTATCCCTTGTTCATACTTTGTACATGTACAGTTGGTTTGAATTTTGGCCTGACTGAAGAGGATTTTCTTTGATATTTCTTCAGAAATTAAAACATGCACATGAGTTCCCATGCAAAGTTACCATAAATGGATACACAAATTAGATAACTGGCCAAGCCAAAGTGCTCTTTTACACTTTGTGTGGAAAAAGTGAGAGGTAAAGGCTAAGACTGAATGCCTCCTGAGGTAGCTGGGGATCTCTTAAAGGGTATGTTGACAGTGGCATGTCTGTCAGAAAGAAGTCTTCACCACCCTTTGGAGGTCCTACATTCTTAGTCATGCTCACCACCCTATCAGTTATTGCAGCAGATAAACTGGAAGCAGCAAAAACAGTCTCTTCAGGAAAATACTTAGCAGCAGTTTTTTAAAATCAAGTTACTGGTTACACTTGCAAGGTAAAAGCAACAATAATCCCACAGGCATCCTGGTCTTTAAAGATCTGTTGTTCTCTTTCTCAAGAATAGGTATGTCAAGCAGCACGAGCTGCGTGAGGAGTTTGTTTTGCGCCACGGAAGTCGCTGATCTCATGGGGACCTAGCTGATTTTGTATATACCTGAGTATGGAAAAATCTATTCTCTCTCAAATTCCCTTTGTGAGGACATTGTTCTTTCATTTCTTGTCCCATATGTCTCCATGCCAACAGTGACATTATTTTTGTGAAGTATGTGTGTATGTTAAATGCTCTATAACCCCACTAAAAGCGTAAGTTATTCAACTGCAGTTACAGTGAATTTGCATCGCCAGTATTAACAAATGATCTTTTTTTTTTTACGAATTTGCAGATATTTGCCTACCTTTATATTTGTACTCAACCTAGAACTCTGTTTTTAGATTTTATTTTGGACTGAACTAGCAGAAATTTAAGCCCCAGCTGTGAAATTTGTCTTGAGTGAAGGCATAGCATCTATATCAAAACACCTAAACGTAGGTGGCGTGTTTTTCCAAGACAGCAAACAGCCCCAGCAATTTATTGAATACAGTAGGAAGCAGAGCCTTTAAAAAATCAGGTCTTGGTGGTGTTCTTTTCTGGGGCGTGGGGTATGTCTTTTTACTATGTGAAAGCGACCATAAATGTAGGCACCCAAGTCTGAAAATTCTGGTCTTACTGAGGTAAGCTATAAAATAACAGTAATAACTGTTATTAAATACATATAGAACCAGTTCTGGGGAAAAAATGAACACAGATCACATGGAGTTTACTAGGGGTTTTCAGAGGAAATTACTTCCAAAAAGGTCAGAACACAAAATGAAAAAAAAAAAAAGTCTGTGATTTTGTCATTCGTTGCCATCTATCTTCAAAGGTGTCAGTTTTTTCACTGTGGCCTTCATACAAACAATAGGCAGAATAGATTTAAAATAGGAGAAAAAAAAATAAAATGCATTCTCCTATGCCCAGAAGGGCAGAGTGTGTTTATTTTAATGAAAAGCATGGAAGAAAGGAGAAATTTCTGCCCCCAAAAAGATAAACATTTTAGGTCATTTTAGTGAACTGGAAGGTTTGGTACATATTTTCAGAGAGTTTTGTCTCTGAATGCATAATAACAATATCATAGTAATAATAATATTATAGCATCGTGCTTATAATTTGCTTTCTTGTAGCATTCAGAGTAACTTAATAGCTACTACTTTATAATCCGAGAAAATATGTTCTTCATCAGGTTTCTGGGTTGTCCTGCACAGCCCATTTAGAGAGGACTCAGTCTCACGTTTCAGCCCCAGCATGCCTATGTACAGGCAGGAGCCATTAGGGCTGCACATATTTAGTGCTTCTCCCAGCACTAAATATTTAAACCGACATTAGAAAATGATGGTGTGATCTTTCTGCAGACAGCACTGCCCTTTCCCTGTGCTTGGCATATTCTTCCTTTTTTATTAAAAATAAAATCTGTTTTCCTTGGATCTGAGTAGCACTGCATATTCTTAGATATAACAGTAATCACGTTTTAGTGGCAGAGAACTTGATCTTTAAAAGCTTTTATAGCTGCATTTCAAATTAGTAAAGCGTTTTAGGATCTTTTAAATGATAACATCTTTTCAGACATCTATCATGTTTAAGTACAGTAGTTACCTCCCAAGAGTGAAATTTCTATTTCATCATAAGCACAGGCCTCCCTACAGTGGCAATTTCTACTATAGCCAGAAATGTTGTCACAGAAATGTAATAAAATCTGAAATAATTGAATTGTCTTTTTTTGTTTGTTTGTTTCACGTTTTGGTATATAAAGCAAGTAAAGATCCATTTGAAAATTAGACATCTGGGCAAACAAGTCTCAAAATTTTCTGCTCTTTAATCTATGTGATTTCAGAGTTATTCGGTTAACTGTCAGAAGAAGAAATTTCAAATGGGAAGCAAGATTTTGTTGTTGTTGTAGTTAACCATAAAAATTGTTTGCTTCACAGAGCTACAAATGAATGCAAATGTATGCTCATACATCCATTCTGATCACTATAAGCAGGATACAAGAGTTATGGAACATCATAATAAAATACTTGAAAATTCAATAAGCTTGAAGATTTCCCTTATTGTTACAAAAGCATGTTCGTGTGTAATTTAAAAAAAATTACTTTAAAGATTTCATCATTTCCTTTATTAATTTCCAGTGCATTTTCTCTTATTAATTTCCAGTGGGTTATCATTAAATCAGTAGCAAAATTAGTGTTGCAGTAAAGATTTAGGATCAAAGTTTCCTGTACTATCCTTTTTATTTAACTGATTTAAGCATTTATTCTAAATTCTAGCTATTCGAATATAGTTCTTTAAAGTTATATTAGATCAAAACTGACTAATTATCCAGACCACAAATAATCTCATCTCTCTTATAATTTGATATTTTATTTCTAGTATTTGTGTGGCTAAGTTCTGTCTATTTCTCATCATACCGAAGCCAGTTTGTGGTTTAGATTGTATCCTGCAAAATTATATGGCAAGGTTACTCAACTGAAATTCCAATGGGAGAGTTTAAATCAGTGTGATTTAAGTTACAGCTGAAGCAGACAAAGAATGCACACTCAGACAATCACAGTAACTTAGGTGGAAAGTTGCTAAATTGCTGCAGCTTGGTAATGCGTAATCTTATGTCCATAACTGGGTGCAGGAAGCAGTTTGAACAGTTGAGTAATCAAAGTCAAACAAATGAACAAAAAGCATGGCTTTGCTCTGATAGCTCGGAGTTTCAACTGGTTTTCATATTTTGATTTTATATTTTTATTGCTATTTTAGAACTTCCCAAAATGAAGATGGATGGCACATGAAAGCTCAACAGACTGCTCTGCTCACAGCCAGTGGATGCCACAGAAACCGTAGCCCAACTTCATATGGCCAAGGCAATATCACTGGCTCAAAAAGTGATATCACTTTATCTTATAAACTTGACAGAGGTCATGAAAAGGAACTGGATGATAAATCTCCATCATCACCAGTGGGGTATCCTTTGTGCTTTGGCGGGCTGTTTTCTGAAAAAGGCACAACAGGCGGTTTACTAAGCCATGCTTACGATGCAGAAGAAATCAAATTATCAGTAAGTAACTGTTTTTCTATAACATAGATATTTTCAGAGCTTCTTTTAATGGTCCACATCCATCTGTGGACCAAATGCAATCCTGAAGGAACCAAAAATTAGATTATTCCTGTTGTCACTGTTATTTATTCAGTGCTAGCCCAGCAAAACTGTAAATACCTTATCCTAACATAACCACATTTTTTTTCTGAAGATTAAACATCCCCTACTGGGCCATATCTCTGTACTAGTAACGATGGTGATAATTACCTGCCATTATGTGACTGCGGGAGAGACTTCTACATTTTAGCTCATTGCCTTCTATATTGGGGCACTCTGCTTCATATTGCCTTCTGTAGGGGCACTGCTTTAAATGTCTTTCCATAATACCTGCAAACTTCTGCCTTAAGTGCTGTTAGACAAATCCGGTTTCCACAGCATTTGATTGATGGATGAAATTAGAGGAATTGCAGCAACTATTTTCTGTGTGTTAGCTATTGTATTTGAAAAGGAACAGAAATGATAACTGCTGTAATCCTTATTTTTCTTGAAATGAAAGAGTAATAGAGCAGCATTCTTTCTTTCAGTCTTCATAGGGTGCAGATTACCAACCTCCATTGACAAGTGGGATAAATCCCACTTTGGCTATGGCAACTTCTAAGGAAAAACTTTCCAGAATTCTTCGACTTCAGCTCTCTCTTTAAATTTGAGCTTTATATTCTTCCTTAGTATCTTTTTTCCATCCTTAGGCATCCACTACAGGCCCCTATTTTGTTTTTTTCCACTAGAAGATTTAGCACTCATTTTCCAGGCCTCAAACCACACAACCACACCAACTTTTAATAGAATTTACAGATTATTGAGGAATGGACTGTGGCCATCTCTCTGTCCAATAGTGATGTATGCATCTTTGTACCCAGGAGATCCTGAACTGTTTGTGCCTGAGTCCTATTGAGAGAAAAAAGGGAAGACTAGATCAGCTTTTAATGGGGAGGACCAGTAGGCAATGTTCTTGCCACATGGCACGTTAATTAGGACAGAAGAGCATCGTGACACCAACAGCCATCTTCAGGCGGGTTGCACTGGTCGTGCCCCAGTTCTGCTGTACGCTTCATAAATGTGCACACATCCTTTCTTGTCAGAGATGTGGCTGCTGGAAGATGCTCCAGAAGCTCCCAGTAGACAGCAGCACCACATTATTCACAGATTACCTGCCTGGGAAGCAGGGATTGCAGTGCAGCCTGTGCTCCCAGCAGCTGTGTCCCAGCAGTCAGAGTGAACCAGCTAGCCCTGGGTGTATGACCTCATTTCCATGTTTCCATCTCATAGGAATTTTAAGTGAATGGCTTTTGGTTTCTCATTGGCTTGGAAGTTTTCCTCTTTGAACTGCTAGCAGCAAAAAGAATTGTCTGGATTTTTTCAGGAAAAGTCTGGTAAACACCAGTTCTCATCTTCTCTTCTGTCAGAAGTGTCAGACAGAGATAGCAGGGCACAAAGCTTCTATTTCCAGCCAGCCCAGGGAAAATGCCCATTCTGAGACAGTTTTGCAAGCTGCAGGGAAACTATTTCCCAGCTGGCACTCAGGACAGGGTCGGTGCCAAGACAGTTGACTAGATTGTAAGGAAAACATTGCCAGCTGGTGTGTGGGCAAAGTACAGAATGAAACTATTAAGCAAGGGATGTTTCTCATGCATAGTCTAAGCCCAAATGAGAGGGATCAAAGCAGGTAGGAGTTCAGAAGATCAATAAAATCAAATCATCATTTATATACAAACATATTTATTCAAGAAGATTATTGGCAGGTTCAGAATTGTCTATTTCTATATAATTTCTCTATATTAGCTGGAGCAAGCAGGTATGTACATTGTGCTTCCCAACCTGGATCTTTATTTGTGACTTTTAGTCACAAATACTTTGTCATGTTTCCCTTCAGGTGATGGACACACATCACGTGTTCTTGCTTTCAAGACTTAGTAGAACAATAAAGACTTAGGTTGTAGCAAAGAAAATTTAAATCAGACATTAGGGAACTTTCTAACTTTAAGGATGGGAAATGACTTAATAAATAAATTGCAGTGGATAGTTGTGGAAATTCTAGCACTGGACATTATTAGGAATGATTTTGACAGTCTTGATCCTACCCAGAGGCACACAGTGGTCCATGCCTTTTCTGTAATACTGTTACCTACTTGCTAAGGTATTTAGGTCTTCCAAATGTGGCTTGAAGTTATCCCAGGAATCTCAATTTTCATATACAAGCAGAAGCACATTCTTCTGAGAAGAAAGTCATCTGTATCTTCTGCCTAAAGTGTACTGCAGTGCAGGGTTAGAGGAAACTGCACCCTGAAAATTAAAATTAGGCAGACCAATTCATAGTCTTGGTGTGACAACTTTCCAGAGTAGTAGAAGGGCTAAACATGAGAAGACTTTAATGCTCTGTGAGCATGATTTGACCACTAAACATTAGACTATCCTGAATGTTAATGTTTTCTTGTTGCACTGCTAAATGTGCATCCAGGAGTGTTGGACAGTTCATGGGGCAAGAAACAGATTAGCACTAGTAAAGTTAATCAGGCACTCTGCGAGAGAATAGACCTGGCTTCCCGGAGCGCTTCTGCCCAGCAACCCAGTTTCATAACTCATAAGCATTTTGAGTAGTTTCTGTTTAAGGAAAAGACATATTTAACATGTATCACATATGGAGATATGCGTCTATATATCAGGTGCCCTCCTTCATTTCCAGCAAATGTTGAGGCAAAGGGGTGGCTCCTGTTACTGGTCTACACCAAGGAAGCACGGGGGAGCTGACACTGTAGTAATGAAATAGCGGAGTCCTTGTTGCCTAACTACCCAGCCAGTTAGGCTGAAATCTTACCAATGAACCCATTTCTGCACAGCTCCAGTTAGAAAACTGAAAGATATAAAGGAAGCGTTATCTGAAGAAAACAAATTCAAAACTAGGGACCGTGAGTCTCATCTGAGACAGGGATTAAAGCAGTTTCTTTATAGTTTTCCTTCCTCAGGCACAGAAAGTGAAGATAATATAGGACATATTGAAAGAACAGACCAGAGGCTGGGAAAACAAAGCTTACTTGCTAACAAGAAATTTTGCCTTTTAGACCTGTTTAGATACAACCTTCTCTCAAAGTGCATAAACACAGTGCATTAGGGACCTATCTAAAATGATAGTCAGTGATGTCTGACCCTCAGGGTAAGAAGCTGCAAGGAGCCACGATCTGCTTGTTCTGTGATAAACATTCCTCTCTCCTCTGAGGAAATTCAGAAACGTCTCATTTGGGGTTCACACTGTATTTCAAGAAAAATACATCAAAGTGAGTACCAATTGAAGCAAAGGACAGTAGCATTTTAGGAAGATAGCTTCATCGTGAGGCCAGTATGTTTCTACTGACAAGTCAGCAATTGTAAACACTGCAGTAATGAATCTCTGAGAACCTCTTGTAACTTGATGTAATATTTCTGAAGACTGGCACATCTGCCTGGTTTTCTTTGCTTCTCTCTGGAAGTGTTTTATTTGCTCAGTATTGACTCAGTGATTTTGGAGTAAGTGAAACATGGTGTTGCTTTAAATAAAGCCTCCACGTACAGTGGCTTCTTCATAATGCAAAGCTATCTTAAAACACTTCAGAGTAGTACTGCCAACTCTATCACTGAATCCAAACATCACAAGAAAATATTTATGTGACCTAGCCCATGAGAGGGGAGGAAAAAAATTGCATGTAGCCATAGCATTTGAAATCTCAGGAAAATCTCTTTGTGTGAAAACAATGGTGATTTGTGGGTGGGGAATCATGCACGTTTCCAGGGAAAAACAAAAGGCGGGTGATTTCCCTCCAGAGTTTCTCTAGCACTGGAAGATCCCTGCTAGTGCAGGGAGGGATAGAAGAGTGTTGTGGGACAAGGTGAACGAATATATTTACATATTCCTACCTGGCAAATTAAGTCACTTTCTTCCCTGCCCCATTAAAACACTTACTTTTGAGGCACCAAGTAAAGGAAAATTCTGCTTTATCTGTGAATTTCACTTTAGGAACCCTGTATGTCCAGAAAGCCTGGCTCAGTCTAGAGGGTGGTATTACATCCAGAATTTATTTCTGGCTATCGTTTACTTGCTGTACTGTGAAAAGTAAGGGGATTTCTTATGGGAAATCCCTAAATTTCATCTCAAGGTCTGCTGCAAACCATTTGAATAGAATAGTGCTTTACAGCATTTCTATATTTTCTACTTAATATCTTCTGGCCTGAGAAGCTGTTAAGGGCAGTTTTAAACCAGGCTGAAGCAAAGACTGAATCTGCCTGTAGTTGCTGTGAAAATAGGGAATACCCCATTCCGATATAATAGATCCTAGAATAAACATTTACAGGTTTAATAGAATTGGCATTTTCCACAAAGCATTTGGATATTTAAATCATTTGAGGCCCTTCCTATTTGATGTACTGGCAGTCTCCTTTTTATATTCTAGGAAAAACAAAACTAGAGATTCAATGCTAACAATTCTAACAGTTATTAAAAAATATTTCAACACAGGGTTTAATTAAGATGATAATTTCTAATAATCTTACTCAATATGTGGTCACATAAAGACAGAAAAATATCTTTCTCTTAATATTTTACAGATCCTGTATGAAGTTTTTTCTCAGTTGACTGTTAAAAATTCATGCCATAAAATCATTTTTATCTTTACAAATAAACATTGAATATATTTAAACAAGCAAATTATCTTTAGACTAAGAAAAGGGTTTTGTTTTCTTTTTTTTTTTTTTTGACAGACATTCCAATGAATAGATCTTAAATATTAGCAAAAGGAATTAACAAAGAATGCTGCTTACAGTTTTAGAACTCATTCCAGCAAAGATTTATTCACGTCCTTTGCTTTATACAACTCTGTGTCCCATGACAACCATTTTAAGACTGATTTTCATATGTTTTACGTCTCTGTCTACTAAATGTTCATTAAATGGAAGTAAAATTTTTCAGTGAACTACTTGCAGTGAATAAAGTTTAGTACGTCCTCCGGAATATCAGGACTTGAAGTAGACAGTGCTGAAATGAGTACAGTTTTTCTTCCTTTCCTAAGAAAGCATCTCCTGAGATGGAAGAGAGGCAGAGGGAGAAAATTACAGGAGGCAATCAGCAGTACCCAACACTAGTTATCTTCTGTAGTTCCAAAGAACAGGTTATTGTCCTCTGTCCTGGTCTAAATTACACAAATGACTCACATGACCTTTAGCTGATCCAAAGATTTAAGAGGTTCTGAGGCAGCTTAATTCTGTCTAACAGGATATTTATATTTTTTAATGGCAAATCTACATCCCAATGCTCTGAATGTCAGAGGTGTTTAAA
Source organism: Anas acuta (assembly GCF_963932015.1). Lineage (NCBI taxonomy): Eukaryota > Metazoa > Chordata > Aves > Anseriformes > Anatidae > Anas > Anas acuta. The sequence continues at coordinate 11,050,609 of NC_088979.1, forward strand.
CATCATGTTCACATTATGTTATTTAGCCACCGGAATGCATGTAAAAATGTATGCCTGAAGTCATATTTTCTTGGAGATGTTTAAAGCTTTAGAGGGTTATTAGCTGCTCTGCCTTAAGATGTGTTTAAGTTTAAAAACTGATTATGCAAGCACGTTGTTGAATTTTGTGTTTTTTCCTATTTCTTTCTGTGCATTTCTCAGTCTTCTCCTGAGATGTCCATCCTCACAAAAACAGAAAAGTTCCTTCAAGAGGAAGAGAAACATACAAAAGAGTTTGAAGAACGTTTAAATTCACACCTTGAAGAACTGCAGAGACATTCTGAAAGCACTCTAAAGAAATATGCCATGCTACAGGAAAGCAGGCATACTTAAGCCAGGCACGCAATCAACAAAATAAAGCCACGCGTAATCACTCCAGATTTTCTTAGAACTAAAATCTGCAACTATCTTCTTAATGTCTTTAGGCACATCATGAATTGTATGTATTTTAACATGAAGGCTTCAATAAGATAATCATTATCCTGCAGATTTGGGTATATTGCAACTGGACAAACATTGTACATAACAAAACATTGTACTCTAGACATATTATGAAGTACACAGGGTAGGTTCATATAGTTAAATTGGGACCCCGTTGCAGGACTGTAAATGAAGACACTTTCAATTCTGTGATGTACAGAGGGCTAACAAGTGGAATCATTCCCTTAAAAATTGAATCAGACAAGAAAAATTCTCTAGATTGCACAGAAGAAGAATAATAGGGGCCTTTGGCCATGTCATAGCTACTGGCGTAAAGAGCTAATCTTTGCTCTGGTTATTCTTGGCTATAGAAATAGCCCTTGGGACTCCTGAAATGAGGAGCTGAGCTTTTCATTTCTTACGGTGTGAGCCATGCTGTTCTGTGAGAGGAACACGAGCAGACAAAGCACAAACATACTTTGAAGCCATCCCTATTACTCGTTTTGCCAGACCCATAGACTTCACTTGGGACCGTGATCTCAGGTGCTTCCTATGCTTTATATTAATGCTTAGAATTTTTTAATCCCTTCTTCAAAAGCACCTCTTTTGATAGTGTGTTGGCACATTGTTTAACTACATTGGAATAGAGAAAAAAACTTACTTCAGAAAACTTGTGATGAGTCTTAGGAAAGGGCCTAAATTCTTTATATATTTCTGCAACATAAGGAAAAAAAATGTAAAACTGGACAGAGTTAGTTCAGCTCTATATGTTTTACTGAGAGCAGGCCCTGAGGAGAAGGACCTGGGCATGTTGGTGGATGAGAAGCTCAGCATGAGCTGGCAATGTATGCTTGTGGCCCAGAAAGCCAACCAAGTCCTGGGCTGCATCAAAATCAACATGGCCAGCAGGGCAACGGAGGGGATTGTCCCCTTCTGCTCTGCTCGCATGACATTTCTGAAGAAATCCTTCACTCAGAGGCTGCCCAGAGAAGCTGTGGATGCCCCATCCCTGGAGGTGCTCAAGGCCAGTCTGGATGGGGCTTTGGGCAACCTGGGCTGGTGGGAGGTGTCCCTGCCCATGGCAGGGGGTTGGGACTGGGTGGGCTTTAAAGTCCCTTCCAGCCCAAACCATGCTGTGGTTCTGTGATTCTTTGCTGAAAAACTGCATAATATTGAGATTCCTTTTATTTGCAATTCAAACTGGATTCTGTTGCTGTGTAAGCAAAACAAATTACAGACAGTGTTGATGAACCACCAATTTCAGTGAAAGAGATGCTGAAGTGCTGCTTTCCAGCATGAACTGTTGCCAACTTCCTGGAAAAATCTAGATGAAAATAATGCCAGACTGTCAAACAGCTCCAGTGTGTGAGTAAAAGAAGCCTCGTTAATATTCAAGACCACAGCAAAAATGTAAATTGTCTTTGGAAGTTATATTTCCATTATGACAAAATATACTACATCACACTTACACAAAATACCAAGATTTTAAATACCAGTTTGGCTCAGTTCGCAATAAAATGAGCAATGAAAATGAGGACATCAAAGATCCTTTACAGGAAAATTCAGGGAAATTGCTAGACTCAGCTGGGGGAATAAAGGCTGAATAAAAAGATGATGAAAGGACATCTGAACAAACTAAATATATATGTGTCCTCAGTCTAAGGAGAGAGGCATCTGGGTGTTTTAAAAGGACTAATGAGGAAATTGAGGAACTTTTGTAAATAAAGCTTAATTTTAAGATGGGGAAGATTTGCAGAAGCAAGAAGACAGCGAAATGTTACCTTTCAGAAGGGCAGAAGAATGAAAAAAGGATATTAGCCTGTTAGCCAGATTCTTTTGCAGCTGCAAGACTTAAACAAGCAAGAAGTCAGTATGCCCCAGAGCTGCAAAGAAATGTGTCTGAGTCCAGTTAACTACCAAGGATCCCTGTCATGATGCGGGGCTGTGATTATGTAGAGCGAATGGTTGGAATTATCAAAAAGCGAATAAGATTTTTTTTTTTTCTAAAGCTTTTCAAGACCTGCCCAAGCTCCTGACTTTGGCTAATGAGATAACAGAGGCAGTTTCAGCCTGGCTTTTGTGTAACGCCGTGTAATAAACTCCACGTGAAGAGCACTAAAGCTGCAAAGCACATGTGCCCGAGCAGCTGCCTTGTTTCCCAGTCCTTGCTGCACAGAGCATGTTCCACCGAAAACGTGCTGAGCCACAGAATCACAGAATTTCTAGGTTGGAAGAGACCTCAAGATCATCGAGTCCAACCTCTGACCTAACACTAACAGTCCCCACTAAACCATATCCCTAAGCTCTACATCTAAACGTCTTTTGAAGACTTCCAGGGATGGTGACTCCACCACTTCCCTGGGCAGCCTGTTCCAATGCCTCACAACCCTCTCAGTAAAGAAATTCTTCCTAACATCCAACCTAAACCTCCCCTGGCGCAACTTTAGCCCATTCCCCCTCGTCCTGTCACCAGGCACGTGGGAGAACAGACCAACCCCCACCTCACTACAGCCTCCTTTAAGGTACCTGTAGAGTCAGCACAGGTCTCAGGGCTGGCTCGTACCTCCTGCTCGTACCACCTTCCTCTTCACCAGCCCCAACCTGCAGAAGTTGCTAAGCCAGCAGCTGCGTTTGTACAGCCTGTGTTAAAGAATATGTTAAAGAATGATGGGCAGTAGAAACAATACACTGAGAAATGATATACCTGCAAACAGGGACTAAAGATGTAGTGTCAAAAAAAATAATCATCATACAGCTCCAAGGCTATAAAAGTCTGAAAGTACCCATAAAAATGAAAAAGAAATGAATTATTAATTGTAAGTTCAGTTGACAGGACAAGGTGCAGTGTTCTGGGGCTACGGATTAGTCAAAAGATGGAGAAGGTTTCTACTTTATGAACAGCTGGCAATGGAAAATTCTTGCGAGCTGCTGGACTTCTTTTATAATTTTTCAAAGCTTCACCAAAAAGCCTTTTTTTTTTTTTTTTTTTTTTTTGGCTCCCACTTGAAAGGCTTGTTTTAAATAAAGAGCACAATGGTTCAAACTGCCACCAGCCTTTTGTTGCTGAAGCAAAACCAGAGGTCACGTACACACAGTTGCCAACATGTTTTGGGAAGGTATAATTTCGGAATAGTTGGTGGGAGAGGAGCTGCCAGGCCACCGCCACCCAATTTGCTTCCCAAAACCTGTGCTGATGGGGCTGGCAGTGGACCGGCAGCGAGCAGAAACATCTAAAAGTGACTTAGGAGAAAAGTGGTTATTTTTTAGTGCATTTTATTAGTGCATTTTCTTCCTACATCATTTTTTACTCTCTGCTGTATGGGAAATTTAGGAAGGGAGGAGCAGCACGAAACCATGGGCGCGCTGAGCAATAAACGAGGGATGCAAACAGCAGTGACAAAATGCTGCCAACTCAGCACAAAAACAGGCAAACGTGAGAACTCACAGGCATGGTTTTCTTGCTTTTCCAACGTGTGGACTTAAAACAATGGCTTAAACTTCCCCAGTGAAAGGCAGATAAATTTCTGCTGTGATCAGAGACCCCACAGAAGCCTGAATCCCCTTCTTGCTGCTGCTTTAGCGGCGGTGCAGCAGGGCACAGGATCGAGCCCTCTGCCACGCGGTCATTCAGAGCCAGACCAGCGGTGGGAAGGAGGAAGAAGCCATGAGCAGAGACTGTCGAACGAGATGAGCCCCGGGGAGTTACGGCTGCGGTGTCTCATGGCAGGCACCGAAGCACGATGCCCCTAGAGCACGTTGTGCAGGACGGCATCCAGGCGGGTTTGGGATATCTCCGCAACCTTTTTCATGTGTTTCCGTGTTGGCTTTTCCTCACTCTAGGGTTCAGATCACTGTGCCTGAGGTACTGTTTGATCACGTGGGCACCCTCAAATCTAGGAATAGGCTGTAATTCGATGTACCATGCCTAAATTCCATTAGTGGGTTGAGCAACACCCCAAGACACTGACACACGGTGCTCCAGACTCACTTCCCAAAGCAACAAACCCATCGGTTTGTTCCTATTATCTACTCTTAGCCACAATGCTGGGGGCCTTAAAACAGATTTATCAAAAACGTGTTTGCCCACTTACCTTATGAAAACCAGTGTCTGTGCAAAAAACAGTCCTAAACCATCCTGTCTCTGAATTTCCTGCAACAGATGTAGAATTTACTGCGTTCAGCTGTAGGGACCCCAGCACGAGAAGGACATGGAAGTATTATAGTGAGTACAGAGGAGACCACGAGGATGATCAAGGGGCTGGAGCACCTCTCCTGTGAAGACAGGCTGAGGGAGTTGGGGTTGTTCAGCCTGGAGACGAGAAGGCCCCAGGGGGACCTTACAGTGGCCTGCCAGTACCTAAAGGGGGCTACAGGAAAGCTGGGGAGGGACTCTGTCAGGGGGTGCAGTGATAGGACAAGGGGGAATGGCTTTAAACTACAAGAGGGGAGATTTAGATTAGATATAAGGAGGAAATTCTTCAGTCAGAGGGTGGTGGGGCCCTGTCCCAGGCTGCCCAGGGAAGCTGTGGGTGCCCCATCCCTGGAGGTGCTCAAGGCCAGGCTGGATGGGGCTTTGGGCAACCTGGGCTGGTGGGAGGTGTCCCTGCCACAGGCTGGAGTTGGATGGGCTTTAAGGTCCCTTCCAACCCAAACCATTCTGTGCTTCCATGAATTTACTTATGGACTTGCCATGGCTGCTTGTACAATCCCAGACAGAGCAACAAATCCTACAAAAGTCCTGGGTCCTTGGTATCCCACCTAAGTACCACAGCAAGGATTTTTTTTTTTTTACTTGAAACTTTTCCACCAGGTACAAATAAAGGTGGTGCACAGAGGACAGGATCAGCAAAAGCCTGGAGCCACAGCGACGATGCAGACACGCAACTGGGCAGTGGATGGCCAGACCCAGGGTGGTTTGGTGTCGCCGTGTGAGCTGGGACCGCACATCCAAACCTCTGCTGGTAAGGAACTTCTCCACAATGCTTCTCCAAAACTCAGAATGGCAGCACAGGCTCTGCCTCACCCCTGCCAGCACCCAGGGGGCATTCGAGTCTGTACCCGTACCAGCTGGGCACGCAGCGAACGTGTTGTGGAAGGACAGCGCGCCCTATTTCCCTGCTGCATTGAAGAGTGCTGGGTTCTGACCACAGGCATTTCAATAAGCAAATATTTTCTTGACATTTGATAGAAACAGAAGACGGATCATCAATTTCTCTAAGTTCTGAAAACAGCTGTAGTTCTTCCTTCAGAGCACGGGCAGTGCCACTGGCTTCTCTCACTCGTTTTGGGGACTCAGGCCCATTTCTGCCACAGCCGGCCACTCACCCGTTGTGGGCACACTTGACACAGTTCCTTTATTTTCCCAGCACTTTGCAGACACGCATAAATCTCCATTCAAACCTTGATCTCTCTTTGACTCAGACGATTTATGCTTTGAAAAACTGGTCTTAATAAATTGCTTCCATAACTTGATTTATCAGAAGGCATTGGCAGGTTTATAATGACTTCACCTGATAATGAGCACTCGTGGAAAACATATCATAAAGCCACTGCTGAAGAAGCATCTCAGCATGAGTTTTCTGGTAAAATGCTTGTAATAAATCATTCAAGTTTGCCCACAAGCTACTGTGTGCTGGGAAACGGTCGGAAACTCTATTTCTAAAACACTTCTGAAGACAACTGACACTTGGAGTAATACATACAGTGAAAAACCAGACACGGTTACACCTTAAGCAGAGAAGTTCACAGGAGCTGACATTTGGGCAACTGCCATTAATTCACTTCCCGATTACTTCCCAGTGATTTTTGACAGTTTCTGTCTACAGAGGCTTCATACCGCTTTTCCAAATGTGCATTCTCCTATGCTAGCAAAAGGGAACGGGCTAGAAAATGTCAGAATCCAACTTCATTATTTACTAGAGAAAAAAAAAATATATATATATATATATAATATTTATTATATATAAATATATTTTAAGATTCAGCCTGCAAAACCAATTCTAAGTCCTGCACAATGAACGGCTCAGAATATGTAACGCTGTTCCTCTCAATTAGTACTCAGCAAAATTGCACATTTCAGGGAACTGCAGCAGTCTCTTATTAGCATTAAGCTATAGGTTCGTACCAATAAACATTTGGCTCTGAAAAGATGATTACTGCGACCTGAAGAAGTTGTGGATGACAAGAGACAAAGGAAAGGCATAAGAAAAAGCAGAAATGAAACATCTAATTAGAGAAGTAATCTTAAATATTATCAAGTCCTACTGACCTTTTACCTCTTTTGTTGTTATCAGCCGGTTAATTGCTCTTATGTGTCACAGACTCAACTCTTGCAGAAAATGAAGGGGGGAAAAAATCCCATAATGACTCTGAACAGCTTCAAGGAAAGCTTTCCAAGTCTATGAAATTATTGCTTGGGCTGATAAATAAAATAAAGTGAAAATAAATGAAAATAAACTAAACTAAACTAATAAAATAAATAAAATATTAAAATAAAAGCCCTACTTTGGATCTCTCCAACTGGAAGGAGCAGCTCTCAGTACAAAAGCACAGAAAATTTCCAGCGTGCGGCTGGGTGACCATCTTGTCTGTGTCACTCACTGTGCTGCCATCCCAACTGCGCTGCCAACTGGGTGGAAAACAAAACAAAACAAATCCTAATAATTTATCCAAACTCTCCCTTTCAGCTTGAAGCAGATTTCATATCTCAAAAACAACCCGGTCCGCAGAGCCAGTTTAATTCTAGGCACTATTAACAGCAGCGGCCATCCCAGCGTAACAACTGGGTACGCGTCCCCTCCTGAGCTGGGTTGGTTGGTACCTGGTCACAGGCTCACCACGCTTCGGGGACGTTTGCCTTAGGGCAGAGCCTAATGCAGGGAACTGCATTTGCTTGCCTATGTTTTCTGAGTCATTTTTTTTTGGTGTGTTTTTTTTTTTTTTCAAAACAGCTTTGGCTACCCAAAGGGATAGAACAATGCATTGAGTTGATGCTTGGGTTAAAACTGGGCAAGAGCCCAGTTTTTCACAGTCAGACCTAGAAACAGTCCCACCAAGCTCACTGGGACCACTAGAAGGTGGCACCTGATATAAATGGGCACGGTCTTTGCCTGCCTGCACAGCAGCACGTCCTGCTATGCTCCCACACGCTGTAGCATCACTTTCTTGCTTGCTTGGTCTGTATTTAAGCAAGAGTCAAGAGTTCTCAAATTCCTTCCTCCCAAGTCTTTCGAAACTTAACGCTTGCTGAGTGCCTTCAAATATTTGGACGAGAAAGGGCTGTAGAAAAATACAGAATTACTCAAGCGTTTTAAACAGAATTTATAGTTTGACTTCCGAGCCTAAAACTGCCTAAACTGTGCTCGAAGCTCCCTTTAAGTCAGGGGAGGAAGGGGATTTCACAGGACAGTGGCTCACTTCAGTAAAGAGATTAGAGTTATACCATCACTTTTCCTTCCTTTATGAAACGTAAAATAAAATGGAAAAAAATAACCAAGGGCTGCATCCAAAACCACCTTTTATTGCCACTTTATGGATTTAAATATTTAACATTCATATAAACAACCCTCTGTGTTTATGTAGGTACTCGTGATTTCACCATAAATGGCAGAAATGGTAGAAAATCTGTTTTTCCAACCTTTCTGATATTCCTGCATCTGGTGGATCCTGAAGTATTCACTTTGCATGTTCTCATCTCGTTGCGAAAAAAGAAATTATTTTTGAGTGAACTATATAGTGTTTAATGAAAAAAAATATTACACAGTGTAGGCTTTCACAATTAAGCCACTTTTTTTTTTTTGCAAAATAACATTCCAAGTAAGACTTCTCTCTTTTATTCAAAAAATAAATATATCCTTTCTGAATCAAAGCATTTCATATGACATTAAGTACAAAGAAGAAATGTACTTCTTTGGAAGTTCTGAAATAGACAGACAAGAGCTCATGGGAGCAACATTATCCATAGCAGTGATAAAAGCTGAACGCTGATTTCTTTACAAATTTATAGCAGAACAGAATTTCCTCTTACAATATAGAGCTTCAAACAGATTTAAGAAAAACACCATTTTAAAAGTCTGAAAGGCACATGAACTGGACCATAAAACGTACTGGCACATTCACTAATACGTTTTATGTTACATTCCTAAAGAGAAACTGTGGAACCCTAACCAAGAGAAAAGACCGAAGACACCAGCAAGTTCTTTTGTAAAGTATCAGGAGTGGCAGAGAGTTTCTTTTGGCTCTTGATAAAAGCATGAATACCCCGAAGGTAGAAAGTCTGCAACGCCGCATCATTCAGTCGTATTTGGGCGAGTTGCGACATAAACAAACACCACAATCAGCAGTACTACGACGGCCAGCGTGGGAAGCACTACAGTGGTGATCTGTTGCCGGGCCTCCTGCATCGCCTGTTTCCTCTCCTTTTTGTCTTTGGAGGTCTCTTTTTTGGGCTTCCCTCTTAGCTGCCTCATTTTCCTCTGAGGATCTTTCGGTTGCCAAAGCGGAGGAGTGAGGGGAGTTGAGCTGCAGAAGATGGGCCAAGATCTCTCGAAGCAGGGGGCTGAAATCTTCCGTCTCCTTCAACTGGCTGGCTGTACGAGAAACTGCAAGAGAAAGGGGAAAAGTGCAAGTCTTCTGAGCAAAATCTACATATATAATGCAGTTATTAAAACCATTTCCAGCTTCACTTGGTAAAGCTTTTCCCTAACTGGCATCAATATCCACTCGTCTTTTTTGAATGAAACTGAATAGCAGCGTGTTCGTTCACTTCATTGTAGAATCACAGAATCATTAAGGCTGGAAGAGACCTCCAAGATCACCTGGTCCAACCAACCCCCTACCACCAGTGTCACCCACTAAACCACGTCCCCAAGCACCACGTCCAACCTCTCCTTGAACACCCCCAGGGACGGTGACTCCACCACCTCCCTGGGCAACCCGTCCCAGTGCCTGACTGCTCTTTCTGAGCAGAAATGTCTCCTCATTTCCAACCTGAACCTCCCCTGGCACAGCTTGAGGCCATTCCCTCTAGTCCTATCATTGGTTACCTGTGAGAAGAGGCCAACCCCCAGCTCCCCACAGCTTCCTTTCAGGTAGCTGCAGAGAGCAATGAGATCTGCCCTGAGCCTCCTCTTCTCCAGCCCAAACACACCCAGCTCCTCACAGGACTTGTGCTCCAGGCCCTTCACCAGCTTCGTAGCCCTGCTCTGGACACACTCCAGGGCCTCGATGTCCAGCAACACTTTCCCCAGGATAAACTACATCAGCTTGTCATGGTGTGTCCATTCGCCCAGGAGCACTGAACTCGCCCTGTATTAAGCTGGAAACAAAGCCCAGCACCATACATTTCATCCTCCCAGGCAAACAAGATAACACAGCTAAAGACTTAATGAAAACAACATGAATTAGTCTTGCGTCAACACAGAGCACCAGCTGCCCCTTCTTGTAAGAGCAGCAGGCTCCCAACCAAAGGTCTGTGGCTCCCCACAAATCTGCAGAACCAGGAAGGGAGAGCAGGCAGCCTGTCGTAAGGAAAAGCATTAAGCATTTATCATCCACACCTGGTATTTATGGGAATAAAGGGTACTCGAACAGGAAGGGACGTGGGGAAGGAGCTGCTTAACTTACAGAACACAGCCTAAACCATAACATGACTCAGTGCTCTCCCTCTCCTTACAGCTGTCATTTTTCTATGGAGAAAAAAAAAAAAAAAAAAGAAAAGAAAAAAAAAAAGAAAAAAAAAGAGCATCCTAAGTGATAATCAGCCTGCTGACAAATCGCTGTCTTAGACAAGCAGTCATTAATAAGCTGGTTGCTCTGGAGCATCAACCGCACTGGTTTATAAAAGCAGAAGGATCTATCAGGCAGGATGAACAAAAACACCGCACCACGTGAAGCCTTCCTGAAAGAAGAATTAGGAGGTGCTTGTGTTACCGAACCCAAGGGCGCAGGGAAGTTTTTCTCTCCCCCGACACTGCCTGCAGCTGTGTAAGTCACTGCCTGGGCTGGGGGAGGGAGAGGGCCACGGGCTGGCTCTGTTCCTCCTTGCCACATCCCTGCTGCACGCAGGGCACTTGTATCCTGAGCACAAATTGGGGTGGAACAGTTACTGGTGCTGAGCAGTTAATTTTTGGTTCAACTGAATAGGAACTGATGGTTTTCCATCACTCAACGTACCGGGAATTAAACATCTGACGAAATTAGTGGGTGACTGCAACTGCCTCTTTCCTTCCTCTCTTTTCTATCACAGCACAAGGCTGATGTTAGCTGCAGGTGATGAGAGCAACAAGCAAAGCTGCAACGTGCTCGCAGCTCACCACGGGCACGACTTCTTGATGTGTCATCTCTGGTCAACGTTACAAGTTGTCTTATGACTACCTTAAAAAAAAAAAAAAAGTGGTTTTCACAGAAAGTGAGATTCTTCCTGCTGGTGTTACCGCTCAGCCTTGTTCATCAGCCTGACGACAGAAGCAAAGCCAGACTAAAAAGCCCACGTCCAAAAGGAGAATCCCCACCTATCAGCAAGGTGCTGCTGCAGAAGGGCTTTCGTCCTTTCACCCATCCCTTCTCCTCGCAGCCAGCTGCCTGTTGTGAATCTCACCCAGTTGGTCAGGTTGGTGAGATGTTTCCTCAGTTCGGGTACGATGCGGGACAACTCCGCCAACCCAAAGCCACAGAAGCAACCAGGCTGGCAGAACGGTCCCGTGGCATTGGGAACCCACCAGCAAACCAACAGATCTATCTGTCTGTCTGTCTGAGCTCCTCCCTGGGTGCCATCCAGAGGAACAAGTCCAGCGTGAAGGACGCACGGGCACCTGGGGTCGCTCCTTCTGCATCCCATGTGCACGCCTTGCCAGCTTCTTCCGATCTTAAACTCCATAAATTCAACTTGGCCTCCGAGTCAAGCGGTTCCTTTCAGTGTTGATAAAGCATAAAAGGGAAATTTGGCTGGCTGGGATGGTTCTCCAAAGAGGAGACAAAGTTCAAGCCTTAGAAAGTCTTAGAAAGTCTTCCTTCTGCCAGCTGCAGCATTGGAACTGAAATGCAGAACGTATTTAGAGACCAGAAGCCATCGGTGAACTTCATAATGAGGAGGCAAATAGGAATGGGATGGAGCAAATGCACCACACCCTGTTCCAGTCTGTTCAATCAAATAGGACTACCTGACTTCTCACCATTACCTGTTCCTTTCGTCAAATCCTCATCTCTCTTATTGATTCAGGAGAAAATCTTTGGTATTGCAACTGCTGCAATCTGTGTTTTGGGGGGAGGCTGGTTTTTTGTTTTGTTAATCACTTCTCCAACTCACTGTTAGCTTTCCTCTGGGGAAAAACAAACCTCTGTTTTTCTCCTCCAGTTTCCATTTTCCTCCTACTCTGGTCACAAGCTTTGTTACCGAACTCCGGAGGAACTACTATGCAAAACAGAGCTTTACGTTTATCCCTTGGGATAACTAGAGATGCATTTCAGGTATTTTCATATTGTTTTCTGTCTCTACTGTTAGCGCACGTCAGCGGGCTTTGTGTCTGGATTACTCACAAGACCCAAGAAGTGATGGACAGTGAAATCCTTTGGGACTTTCCACGTGCCATAGTAACAAACAGGAGTTGCCATGAAACCAATCTCTCGAACAATAAACGTATGCTTTGCTCTACACAGCATCACTTGCTACCCAGGCAGTAGAAACATCAAGTCTCTTTTGAATATTTCATTGTGAAGCAGAATGATACCGAGTTAATTACATACCCCAGCTAGCATCTGATGGCTTGGAACACGAAGCCTCCCTGCAAATGTCAGCGCCACTTGAGCTGCAAGCTGGTGCTCTCCAGTTTGGCAGTCTGGCACCCATCTTCAAACACGCTGCCAGCAGACCGGGCTATTTGGCTTTACTACCAGCAGAGGTGGCCTTGCAGAGAAACCAGCCTAGAGATTTTAGCCAGATGAGCCTCGGGGTTCATCCTACCTGAACCACAGAAAGGAGGCCGCCAGGCTCTGCGAGCTGCTGCCAGGCTCCTGCTGCCTCTAGGAGCCCGCGTGGTTTCTGCAGGAGTTAACACTTGCCCACAGGAAAGGTCCAGGACGATGTACGGGTACGTGCAGGCGTGTTCCTGCAGTGCTCACAAACTGTTCAGCTGCATAAAATGAAAGTTTGCAGCCCGTGTTGTGCAGAGTAAGGGCCACGGCCGTCCTCATCCACTTCCAGGCCTCCCACCAGCCACACGTGGGCTTCACGGGCCAGAAATCACCCTGCTCGCCCACTGGGAAGGCCAAACTCGGACAAGGAGGGGAAGGAGATAATATAGCATCGGGAAGGCTGTGATTAATAACCTAGTTAACACTGCCTATTTAAAATTCTCCAATCAAGCTGCTCTCAGAAGGGTGATGAGAAAGCGATGGCCTCGGTGTACTCCAGCCTTGTGCAAACATTTCCAAGCTCAGTGGCCAGCATTCTCACTCTGCAGGAGAGCTGGAAACTTGCCTTGTCTCCTCAAACAGAAGCTGAGAGCCTTCTTTCCACTCCAAGTGCAGTCACACACTGTAGCATCCCCCTGAGGCTGCCTCCCATTCTCTAGGAACTCCTCGACCACCTCCAGGGCTGGAAATGAACACCAAACTGGGTCAGCCACTGCTTTTGCTGGTCAGTGACTCCCTCAGCTGGGACATTTGCAGGAATACCAACAGAAAAGATTAACAGGGTCCAGCAGAAGTGGAATACCTGCAGCCCACAACACTCTGTCTTTAATTTCACCTTCCTCTTGTGACTGGCAAGCAGTGACTGGGTGCAGCTGCTTGGAGCAGCCATTTCAGAGGCTGCCTCTTCTCTCTGATACTGCAGTGCTCCAACTTGACCCTGAAAAACTAAGGTTTCAAGCAGAACAAAACCTGGAAAGCTCAAGCAGTGAAGACAAACCTGAAAATGTTGGTCTTCAACGTAATAGCAACTCACAGCTTTCCTGTTCCGGCTCGAAGTCTCGCCAGTGTGATTACAGTCCCCCCTGCTCATCATCCAAACCGCTTTCTACCTGTAAAAACGCTTTTCTTTCTAACTTCTGGGTGAAGTGACTCTGAACTGGGCTGCAGAGCTAACCTCAAAGCCTAACAGCACAAGTCAGTAGGCTCGCTGACGTTACTCAAAGCGATGCTGAAGCATTTGGCAACACCTTGAGGCAACTCAAATGTGGTTAAGCAGGGGCGAGGCCGTGGTAAAACCTACAGGGACCGACAGCCTGCAACACACACCAACAATATTCCAACCTGAATTTCTGGCAATCCGCTGCCTCCTGTTGTTGTGAAATGAACCCAGGCCAGCAGTGATCTGCAGGTAGAAGCTCCTCACGTGGCTGCTCTGGGCACCAGGAAAGGCAGAGCCAGCTCCGGCAGATTTCGTTTATCTGCTCTTGGTGTAATCACACGTCTAGACAGCTGAGGAACTTATTCTCACTGCTGTTACAGTGTGAGTGTATTAACCGCATTAAGCTGAATAATTTCTCTCCAAATCCCGAATTACAGGCGTTTGTGAGCCACTTTGGATTAACCTGGCCCCAGGATCCTGCTCCCGACACTGTAACATATCTGGGACAGCAAATCGTCTTGAAATTCAAACAAACAACCCGACGAGAATTAATTTTTATCATTTAAATTTCCCCCTAGGGCCACGTATGTTTGTAATGAGCCATTACAAACAAACAAACAACAGAACAGGAGACCAGGAGGAAGCGCTGGATCCAAATTGCTTGCCAATGGGAGGGAAAAAGGACACGAGATATGTAAGCAGACAACGCTCTTCGCCTTACTGCAGCGTCAAAAAGCCCCAAAAACCAGTAGGTCCCAGTCACCAGGACACACCAGAACCGAAAGCAAGTCAAGAGGAAGAAGCCAAACCCACAAACCTATCGCCGTGTTCCTTGTTTCTGTTGCCAGGCTTGTGACTTCAGGGCCCTGCAGCGCCCTGCAAGGAGGAACAGGAGCAGAGCCCCAGGGATGGGAAGAGGCCACCACCACGAGGAGGTGGCAGCTGAAGGAATCGTGACACAGGGACCGGCCACCTCACGGTGCCTGCGGCCGGCAGCTTGGCAGGGATAACAGCGTCACGGTTCCGCCTTCATTAACGTCTGGCTGCTGCTTAGACCCCACTTTATTTCCTGCCTGTGAAACCACACAGATGATTTATTTTTTTTTTAAATGACTGAACTGTGTGCGGCGTTGTTATCCAAGCCCCAGGTAAAATTTAGTAAAAGCAAGGCTTGTTTCAGGCTGCCCCACGGAGCACAGATTTACTCCACAGCTGATTTTACCTCGAGGTGAAATACCACGTTTTGGCCAGGGGATTTGCTCTCCTGCAGCTCTCAGGTCTGGCCACTGTGACAACAGCACCGGCAAGGTCACCGATTTCTAACGTGCTTTGGCCAGCTTAAGAGATGCAGCGAAATAGGAATTTTAAAATGTATTTCAGCAGGAGCTCGGGACAGATTTACAAACAGCAACACGTGTGCACGGAGCTCTAGATGGGGTCTCCAGAGACCTCGGGTCTGCACGCAGCCCTTCCGACCGGCCAGGCCAAGGTCCAGCTCCGCCACTTGCTTTTCCTGTGCTTCGGTTTTCACAGGTGTGAGAGAAAAATGCGAATCCTTGCATCTCCCCTGCATTCCTTCAGATGGTCACGACCTGGGTGCCCTACGGGACTTGCAGAAGAGCTCAGACCTGCGAACGCCCAGCTCCTGCAGTCAGAAGCCAAAACTGCTCCTGCGTTTTTTGTCCGACACCAGGCACCTCATGCTCCTGCAAACCTGACTCTGAGGGGGGAAATAAAAAAGAAACAAGCATGATTCTAGCATTTTTTTTATCCAACTGCAGCACTTACTGTCCAGCTACATTCCCAGCCATGTCCAAGTGGAATCACGCTGCTTTTTAAACACTCGGTGTAAAATAAGTTTTAAAATCTTTATTATTTGACAGGCTCCGAAGGAGCAAAATGTTCTGTGCAGCCCTTTGTGTGGGTGACAGAGATGGATGGAGCAGAGATCTGTCAATTTGACTGAAACAGCTGAACCCTAATGAGTGGGCTTGCCCAGAAGATTAACGTAAGGTTTTAATCCCCATCACACCCTCCCTCCTCCCCCAAACCCACTTCCAGCAGCCTCGGGACAAAGTGAGCAATTCCAGCTGCAGGACAGCTCCTTCTGGCGCTGACACGCAGCTCCGGGGGACCATTAACACGGAGAAACAGACATTATCTGCTCAAAAAATAAACTGTTAATGTGTACGAGCTGTCCCCCTACTGAAACAAAGGCAACTGAGCGCGGAAGGAGTGTGGGAAGAGCTCACCGCGACACGGAGAACTTTGGCTCCTGCTCTATGGGATGCTCTGGGTCACCGTGCCCGCTGCTCCCAGACAGAAGTTACGCGGCAGAGCCGGCGAGCAGCTGAAGATAATACTGGCAGTGCTAAATTTGAGATCTTCATGTTTCGGTGACGCTACCTGTCACGACTTCGGAGCGCTAAAAGTGAAGAAGAGCATTAAGAGAAAGATTTTGGCTCTGTGAGAAATGGATTTTCACAGCACAGCGTGAAGCCGCTCCTTAATACCGTACGAACCTACCTCAGCCGACTTCACTGCAGCAAAGAATTATGATTAACAAGTCAAAACAACCCCCTCTTCCAGGGCAAAAGCTTTTAATTACGCACATAATGATACAGAACTATTAAGATGCTGCTTGAAGTTGGTTTAACATTATTTTTTAGTGAAAGTGGGGGGGTGAGTTTTTGGTTGTGGTTTTTTCTTTTTTTCTTTTTTTTTTTTTTTTGCCAAATTACAGCCCTAAATCTGCGTCGCCCCGTCATTACTGCAACATCACATTTACTGCAAATGGAGCTCTGAGAGTCTCCAAACTCCTCGCAGCATTTGGGAAATGAAAGCCATCACTGAGCACTGCCAGGAAGCCAGGGAGTGTGAGGCCGTCAAAACAAAAAGCTGTTTCCATACGATTTTCACAATCCCGAGGACTGGGAGGCAGCAAGCAGTCTGTATTAGAAACAAAAAGCCGCGGATTTCTGCATCTGCGGGGGAATTGCTGAAGAGAGACGAGGTGATGGCATTTTAGGCTGATGCATCCAGTGCAGAGCAATCCGATCTGCCCTGAATATGGCAAAGAAACAGCAGAGAACTGAGTAAAAAATAAAAAGGCGAGACCTTTTGCTCTATGAACAGAGGGACAAATAACCAAGATTTGTCTGTGCGGATAATAAAGACTCGGTATCAAGACAGCCTCTGCAAGAGGCAGTCCGGTGAAGAAGCAGGAATCATATTTACCGAAAACACAAGGAAAATAAACATGCAATTTTTGTCACTGCCTGATTTCGGTTCCCAAGGCCAGGCTGGAAGAAAAAAGCTGGCCATTCTCCGCATCTACAGCCACGGATGATCTTGCCCAGAGGGGCAGCAACCCACAGCACCCAGCACACGACCTCACACCACGTGTTTGCTCAGCAGCTTTCTTGCAAACTTGCTTTCTCAGCTGTTCCTGACAAAAATCCGGCGGAGGCGAGACATTTATCTGTCCGCTGCATTTATGGAAATCCAAACTGCTTCTAAATAGCCACGTTAAATAAACCCAATAGCCGCCGGTGTCACATTCCTTAAAATTCATGTGCTGCTTTCCCAGGTTCACTTCGTGGCTACCTCAGCACCACAAACCGAGCTGCCACCCCTGCAGCACTCACCCTCTGCGCTGGCGATGGGAAACCCTAAATCCTAAATGGGAAATTCTCATTTTTTACCTTCCAGACAGGAGTGAGGCTGAACGCCTGCAAGTCTGAAGGCTGACATTAGGGTTTTGTAATGCAAACACGGGAGCTGAGGGACTGTCACTGCTTTTCGTTATAACTCTGCTGTCATCAAAACTTTGGCACTAAAGAGTCAGTCCCGACTAAAACTTGGCAGGGAAAAAAAATCCATGCCCACAGCAAGAACGGATTGTGGAGCCTAAAAGCACGAAAACCCAAAGGCAAGGGATGAGCCTGGGTGGCAGCAAGGCTGCTGGAACGATGGAGACTGACCAACAGAGGAGGAAAGCTGAGAGACACCAGGACAACATCTAGAAACAACGACAATCTGTGAATGCTGGACTCAGGTTTCTTGTGAAGCAGCCTCCTTGGAAGGCATGAAGGGAAATCTCTCTCTTCTGGCTCACGTTATAGATAACAGAAATCAAAATTGCTGTGTATCTGGGCTCCTGAAAGCCTCCCGAGCCAGTCCTGCAGGACAAAACGGACAGCTCTGCCCTGACAGTGAAGCTTGCTGATGTACGAAGTGTCCTGGAACGGGATGCAGTCGAACAAGGGGTTGTGATCTCAAACTCACTCGTTTCAGGGCTTGTTTGAAGTTCTGGTTTTTCAAGCTTTTCTTGGCACAGCTGGGTTTTCAGTAGGAGGCTGAGGAAAGGCTGCTGGCACCGGGCCTGTCTCTCCCTCCTCGTGCACATGCCAGGGAAGGGCTGCAGGACGGGACAGAGGAACTAACACAGAAGTCAACCCAAACTGAAGGGTGTGTGATAGGGGAACCTCTTTCCCATCTCTGCAGGAAAGGAGCCTCCCTCAGCTCCTCGTTTTCCAAGCAGGGCAAGCGCCTCACAGCGTTTTGCTTTGCTGTGGTGTGGCTGAGTTCATTTCCACCTCTGCTGCCTTCTGCGCTCCCTTGGTTGATCCGGGTAATCGAGTTATCAGTGAGTGAAACAAAACCCACCTTGCATTAATACAGCACCATGGGTGAGGCTGGAACTCCTCTGACAGCCAGAAACCTGCAGCTTCCCCAGGCTCCTTTCAAATCACAGCAGTGTGCTCAAACATTGCGACAACAACGCAATCAGGAC
This sequence comes from Anas acuta, assembly GCF_963932015.1. NCBI lineage: Eukaryota > Metazoa > Chordata > Aves > Anseriformes > Anatidae > Anas > Anas acuta. Next base: position 11,068,932 of record NC_088979.1, read on the forward strand.
ACCTTTGGGGGGACGGGAAGATGAGGACTGAGACTTGCAACACAGGATGGGTGGGGAGTTTGGTCTTCCTATCACTCCTCTCATTAAAACCTCATTCTGTTTACTTCCCGGCTTAAACCTGCAGCCCTATTGCATTTCACTAAACAATCCCACATTATAATAACGCAGCAGGCTTCCCTGCCGTGATTGATAGACTCTGCTTGCAATTATTTAAGGAGAAGGCACATAATTACATACAGCTGGATTAGGCTGATCAAATCCCTGTTAGTGTCTGTCAATTTGCACATAACAAGACAGTGTGACATTAATGCAAACTAATTCCAATGCAGAAAGTTTAATTAAGACCTAAAAAAAAAAAAAAAAAAAAAAATTAAAAAATTAAGAGATGGATGAACAAAAAGTTTTGCGTGCTGGAAGCAAAGGGAGTTTCCCAGCAGAGGCAGCCCCCGGACACCAGCCTGGTTTTGCCTCAGCAGTTTTGCTCTGGCACCACTGCTGGCTGTGCCCTCTGCCAGGGCTTTCCATCTGCTCAGGACACTCAGGACAACGCAAAGACAGAAGCAAACGGCGTGGAGCTGTGTGAATAATGGCAGTCCATTACCAGCAAGCGCAGGTAGTCAAAGGAAGGGGCCTCGCAAGTTGCTCTCGGTGCTCAGCAAGCAGCCATTGATTCCACACCAGAATTCAGCCACCACAAATTACGAGCGATCTTCTAAAGCACTTCCCCAGACCAAAACATGACATTCCCTACCTAACAGCGTTCATTCGCTCCCTTCACATTTATTCCTTTCCATTTGGGTTGTTTTTCAAGTGCTCTGCTGTGTTCTCAGTGCTCTCAAAGTCACCCCCAGTGCCCCCAGCGCAGCGTCCCGGCTTCGTTCCCTGCTGAGCAGACCCAAACTTTCCTGTTCCAGAGCTGCTAACCGCAGCTAGGTCACGTCAAGGGGTTGGTGTGGCACACAAGCTGCTTTGGAGGGTGCAGGACCCAAGGAGATCTGTGACACCGCCCCACAGCACATCTCACCCCCGCGGGGGCAGCAGCACCCAGCACCTCGCACAGGCCGGCTCACAGCTCCCAAACGTGCGGTCTGAGTTTCCCACGCTGCAGTTTCCCAGTGTGCTCCCTGCCAAATTAAATCAATTTGAGCATCTCATTAAAGAAAGAAAGAGAAAAAAAAAAAAAAAAGACAGGTTTTGATTCATTTTTAATGGCTTCTCTGCCAGTCCAGCCCGCTGCTCTGAGCTGGTTTGCTTTCCTAGCTGCTCTGCTCAGCCACCTCGCTGGGGAGACCCTACAGGGTTTCAACAGCTTTAGAAAGCTCTGAATGCCATATAAACCTCACCAAAGCCTTATCCAAAAAGGCAGCAAACATTCTGAACCCGTCTGTTTCCCAAGCGTGAACGCTTCCCACAGAATTAATTTTGGTCAGCTAGGGGAAAGGGGAAAAGGGAAACAAGGAAAAACTTGAGCGGCATAAGCTCTAGAAAGGATTACGGTGCAACCTCCTGGAAAATGCATTAAAACTCGACACCACGCTAAAACCGTCCAAAAAATTAAGCCCTCCACTGCTCGGTCACATCCCTCCAAAGCTCTCAGTCACCCTCTCCATGGTAGGGACAAATCGCTGCTAGATAACCTCTCCTGAACAAGCCTACCCATTATTCTAACTTGTTCGGGTTTCTTTGGCAGCGCAGGTATTTAAGGCACCCTCCTAAGCCAGCTCCTGCAGTGGTTTTTCTGTTCCGTTACAACTCTTCAAAGCATCATAAAGGCAAATTGAATAAGCACCTCAATTTGTGTTGCTTTCTATTTACAATACCGCGGGCACCCGCTGCTGCTGAGACCTGAGCAGGCATCTTTCTGTCTTTCTTCCTGGAGATTGATGCAGATTCATCTCAGGAGTTCCCTGTGTTGGAGTAATTTCAAGAAACTCCTCCATGCGGTAGGGTTTGTGGGTTTTGGTTTTGTTGTGTGTGTTGTTTTTGTCTTTTTTTCTTCTCATTTTTATCAGCAACCAACTGACCTGCTCTCAAAAACGCAGCTCGCTTTGTTTCCTCACTCACCTCAGCCACATTTCGTAGGGTATCTTCTGGCTAAACGCAAGGGCAGGCATTCAGCAAGCAAATCGCTTCGGGTTTTCCCCTGAACCTGCAACAATTTAATCTGTAGGGCCCATGGGCGGTTTGGGAACCGTGCGCGTGCAGGGAATGGCTGTTGGGAGGAGCCTGCCCATCGCCCAGCAGACACAGGGCTTGGATCCCGTGTTATTTGCCCTCTCAAATCAGAGATAAATGAGTTTCCTGTCTTATCAAAGCTCCCGTGACCACCAAGAGGCAGCTCGGGCTCTGCAGGGCAGGGTTAAACCCCGGGTCTGACCTTTCAGAGGGAGCCCCAGCCCCAGGTGCCTCTGCTGGGTCAGCTTCCAACCAGCACGCGGAGGAAAAAGCGTCAAGGAAATGCAATTAAGGCTAAAAGATGTGGATGGGAGCCAGGTCATTAAGAGGGACACCGGTTATCGGTCTCATCTCCGCACTGTGGATTTTCCCAGGGCAGCTGACCTGTGAGGTCTGGAATTCTCCTCCAGTTCCCGCTGTGTTCAGGGGCGGTGTTGCAGCCTGCCAAGGCATCTTGCAGACAAATTCACAGGACAGCCCGAGGAGAATTTCATCTCAGGAACAACTCTGTGTGCCTCAGGTCCTGCTCCAGAGGGATGCTGTGCTACCTGCCCCTCTGCAGTATTGAACACGGACCCCAGACGGGAAGGACTTGAAGCACTCCCTTTAAAACACATGCAGCTTTCTCAGCCAAAAAAATAAAAAAAAATCTTGTTGCTGTTTTTGATCATCCCAATCTTGCAAAGATTGCTGTTAGCTTAGGAAAGCACGCAAAAATGTGTAAAATGAAGTTTTCAAAACTTTTTTTTACTGCGTTTCTTGAAAATTTAAGCAAATAAAAAGGCTCCAAGACACAATAAACCATCTCTGTAAAGTCCTCAGTATGGTGTTCTCCTTCTTCTTACTTATCAACCACACAAACTCAATGTAACCGTTATCTCGGGAATCCGCAGATTTTTAACTTTGTACCAACACGAACGAGATAAAACAGATTTCCTCAAAAAATAAACAAGGCACAGGGACCCTGAGGGTCATTTAAGAGGCGCAGCTTCCAAATGACAGCCCCCAAACTCTTGTAACCTTCATCTGTTCTCATCCCCTTCCACGATTACTTCTTATCGCGTGGGGAGGTTGGGAAGTTTTGCACCAGCTACATTCAGCAGATCAGCTATATACGGGCACGCTGTGGATCCTCCACAATTCCAGGCTGATAGCTAATCACGATTTTGAGCCTTTCAAGCAAATAGGACAACTTAAAATGGCAAACATGGCTCTATCAGCCCATCCATAAATTAGGAGTGACAATAGCAGATTATTACTCATTCACTCAGTGTTTGTTTGGCCCTGGGAGAACTGGCTTTCTTCCAGGAGCTGGCAAACATTGGTTAATATACATGTAAATGTTTTATTTCTCTCTGAGTAGGCAATTTCACGAAATGAAATACCGAATTAGAGACGACCCTAGTTTTTTCTGCTGATGCCTGTCCCGGAGGCAGCGCCGCTGAAAGCCTTTGCGAGGGTTTTCACACCAAGCCACCAGGGGAAAAGCCACCTTTTCTTCTGAGACTGAGACACTTCCACTGTGGAAACACGAACACTTTTATGTAAATATTAATCATCCAAGTTCTCCTTGAGGAAAGTGGATGGAGAACAGCTTACGTAAGGTTCCAGGGCTGACTAGATACATGCTGGACTGTCTCTGCCAGCTGCTCCACACGGGCTGGTCCTCAAGGTAAAAGCTGCGCTGCCTCGGTACAAGAGCTGAGGTGCCAAAAGCAGATTCAGAGGCCCCCAAATTTAATGTAAGGGCACTTCCAAATAGCACGTGTCAGTTCCTAAGGGTGAAGAAGGGACATTGTGGTAGCAACAAGTCAGCATTGCTCATAAACCTCTGGACATGCACGTGTGGGACGAACTGAAGATGAAGGAAGCCAAATAAGTTCCTTTCCAGTCTGGCAGCTCGTCTCAGTTGGTACCTACTGGTTTCAGGCAGGTCTCTCCCTGGACACGAGCACCTGCGTATCCCAGGTGGGCTGAGATCCCAGGTTTAGGGAGTTAGGTACAGCTGGCATTAGGATTACTCCTCCTGTTATTCTCTGCTTTAAGAGAACCACAGTTTACACTCTACAGGCTACTTCATTAACTAAAGCTACTTCTGAAACAGAACTTTGGGAAGTAAATACAAGAACTGTGGATTTGTTTTAAGCTGCAGAAAGCCACAGAGGCGATCAGAGCTGCAGCAAGCACACTGTATACTGCGTGACCCCACTCTGCTTTGAACCTTGGACCTCAGGCTGTGCAGCTCTCACACGGAGCACACTCTCCCTCCTCTCGAGCAGCGCCGCTGACCCCACACTTCTGGAAGCTCTCACGAGGATACCTGCTGAACACAGCGTTGGACAGCGATTGTAACTCATCCGGAGAGCAGACGGCTCATCGGATTTCTGAACAGGCTTCCCTCGCTTTCAGCGGGGCTGAAGCACGCAGCACATAGGATTTGGAAACAGATTTTCCCCCAAATAGCTCATACAATTGTGCTGCAGCATTCCACTACCAGCTCGGCTCATGCTTACATAAATACCGCGTGGAAAGGCAGCAGTCAGGTGAGCGGTCACAACGAGGTTAATCATTACATCCAGGCTTTGCCAGGGCAGCAGCAGAGCTGCCCTCTTGAATAAATTGAGCTCGGATAAGGCAGCATCGATTTTCCTAAAGAGGTTTCATTACTGAACTCCAGGCTTGTGATTCCTTCTGACAGGACAAAGTTAAGAGTTAATCCAAATTTACTATTTCTTTTCTACCCAAACAGAAACCGACTCGATTAAGATGCAGAGACTGCCATAGACCTCCCTCCCTTTCCGTGTTCTCCCCCCTCTGAGAGAAACTGAACTTCACAGGACTTCAAACCTCACAGAAAAAAAAATAAAAAAAATAAATAAGAAAAGCTCATCTTTATTCTACACGCCTTTCTCCCAGCACTGAAAACCCAATGCATATTTTCTGCCAACTACTTTTATCTCTGCATTGTTCTTAACACTTTCCTAGAACGGAGATTCTTCAGCACACGAGTGAAGAGCATTAACGTGGTGAGGGGACAGGGACTGTTGGAGCCCAGCCAGTTAAAAGAAACGAGGCAGGAATGCGGAGGCATCCCATGACCTCCAAATCTTTCTGACACGTTTTCTGCTTGACAAATCGCAGCTTCCTATATTACTTTTTTTTTCCAAGACAGTTACATCAGAAGGCAACAGCTGGCCATTACAAGCTATTCCATTCAACAGAAGAGTTGCTTCTTTACCACCTCCGAGGCTGATAAGAATCCTCCATAAAAGCAAAGGGATCTCTTTCTGATTTCCCGCAGGTGCCCTAAAACGCTTACTGAGCCACAGCAAGTGCATCCCTGACGAATAAGGTGTCCAACAGACTTGGGGGTTTCCTAACTTTCTGAAATTACCTTTCTGACTCACTCACATCTCTGGGAACATGAAACTTAGTTAGGTAAGGTCTGAGAAAAAGCAAGCAAGATTAGAGAGCAAGATGAAAAAAAACAATTACTAATCTTTGAGGAGAAAAGATATCGTTTCTAACTCTCCTATCATAAAAGCCTTGCCTCTTCCGCAGTTAAGCAAAGTTTCCCCAAAGCAGCTATCACCGATTGCATTCGCTTGGAATTTTTGTATAAACAGGCGTTGGAATATGAAATGCAAAGTCAAAAAGAAGGACCTCAAATCACAGGGTGCATACATCCCAGCACCTCGTCTGCATCTCTTCAGAAAGCAAGAACAAAAACAATAATTGAACATGAAAGAGAAATAAAACCAGACATGAATTGAAACCTGAAAAGCTTTTTGCTTAAGGTCCCTAATGTCTACGAATTTATTAAGAGATGATGTTAGAGCACCTGAATTTCAGAGAATTACTTCAGAGATGGCTCCCGTTGCAGCTTTTGCTGCTGGAATATTTTACCCTGGCCGCCAGCCAAATCTTCGCTATGCTGATGCCAAATAAATGATACTCAATTTCAACGACAGATGCTGTTGTGTTGACACATAATTGATACATTTATATTCAGGGCTCCCTGGAATTCTATAACAGCAACACTTTATTCACAAGAAATATCACTGGCAGCAGAACTCAGAGGGACTGGCACATCGCTGATGCTGCCACGCTGCTGGAAGCGTGAGGCTGGAGGGAGGAGATCTTTAACCACCCAGGGTGGCGAGGACCTGTGGAGACCACGACACTTCTAGGGCAGTGGAAGATGAAAAGAGACAGCCCAACAGCCAAAGTGGCTCAGCCAGAAACCAGCGTGCTCACAGAAAAAGGCAACCTGAAAGTTTGCAGCACAAGTTGCACATCCCCTTCCTGCAGAGCCTGTAGCTGCGTAGGAGATGGAAGTCATAGAAACGCCACAGCACTCAAGTAACAGCCATGGCCATGCCCTCCTTCTCGCCTTGACTTCCTTGGTTTCCCAGGCAGGAAACATTTTAGCAGCCTTTAAAAATACATTTGGAAAAGGTATGTTCCAAAGGAAACATCATATACCCCCCACCTCGCCTGTTCACTCTCCCGGAGATGACTTGAAAGAAACTTTCACAAATAATATTTATTTTGGAAAGCAACTGAATCTCCCCAAGACTAACAAAACTTCAGCCTTCACTGAAATTATTACATGAAAAAAAGCAGGTGACAGTACAATTCATGCCTACAACCTAACTTTTCTTTATTTTTGATAACGCAGCATCGTATTATTTTCACACGACAAATGAAAACATTCAGCGAAAAATGCATCCCCATTCAATTCCCAAAGAAAACAACCCTGCAACAACTAAAATTTGGCACCAAAGACAGCAGCAAATAAACAGCAGAGAGCAAAAATTTCCTGTCATTTATCTAGCTAGCATATGCGGTTCAGCAAACATGCAATGTGGAATATCCTGCCATGATGCCTCTTTTTAATTAAAATAAGGTTAAGCTTAAAAATACTTTTGAATCACATTTTATGGGGATTATCAAATGCATTTGAAGCTTACAGATGAACAGGAATCACCACCTAGAAATCTTTTCAGCCCCTGGAAAACATATTTTGTTGGCTGTTTCTTAAACTGTATTTTAGGAGACTGAGCACAGCCCAGAAAGCTTTCTGCTGCTTGTGGGGCCTTATCTAGCTCTCAGATTTCATCCTCAGTCAACTTTCTCTTCACATCACACGAAACGGGGACTGGAAATACTGATGGTAATTCTTCAGACTCTGCACACTGCAGCTCTTCCTCTTAATTCTTCCTCTCCTGCGCTTCTAAGGGCTGCTAAGGCCAAAACCTGTCAGAAGGCCTCTTCGTGCTGAATTTCTCCTTCACGATCGCGTGGCACAGAGCAAAGATAAAGTCATACAGAGAAAAACACACATTTATCATCAAAGCACACACCTTTCTCCCAATAAATAAATAAATTTATTTTTAAATGTCATTTAGCTCAGCAACACAGGATTTGCAAATTATCCAGGGCTGTATCCTTACAAAACCACAAAGTGATTGAAAAGGTCAAAGTGCATGAAGCAGAAAAGCTTTGGGGGCCAGTGAGTTCTTTTCACTGATGTGAGAGAGGCATTGGAAAACCAATCTTTGCCAAGAAAATGCAGCCAAGCATTAAAAATGTAAGCATCAAGTGCACGGGTACCTTCCCATTGGCAGCTGGGCACCTCAGGAGCAAGTACAGAGGATGAGGAAGGGCCATGAACACCACCTAACAGTTTCCCAAACTTACCGGTTGTGGGGAACGTCTGGTCCCAAATTTCCTCACTCCTGTTCAGAGATCTGACGCAAACCTGCTCCAGTTCAAAAGCTGCAGCAGTTTGTTAGAGCAGTGCTGTGCCTAAGCTAAAAAGGCCAGCCTCTCAGCGCTGCTTTTTAAATTGAGCACTGAAATAACAAAGCTAGGAGGCTTACAGACAAGATCCAACTCCTATCTAATTATTTAGGAGTGTAGACAGAAGTGGAGGTGCGTCTGCAAGGCACCGTGTAGCTACCTGCTGTCGGTGTTGGGAGGGGGATAATTAGCCTGGGAGGAACTTCATGTTAATAAATACAGACTGACTTGAATATTTCAGCCTGCGACTGAATTTCCTGCAAGGATTTATTCCTACAGCTTTCTTTGGGTGTTTGAAACAACCCCTGCTCCCCCTTAAACACATAATAAATTTAATAACTTTCTTTAAAATCAAAAAAACCCACACCACGTTCAGTAGCAATAACCCATCCTGTTATTAACAAGGGCGAGGGTCCACAAAGTCAAATGGATTCTCACTCCAACTGCTACTGCTGGCTTCTGCGTTTTACCCTGGACACAGAACAGGAAGGTCTCACTTTCTGATTCTCCCACTCAGGAAGGCAGTGCTACAGCTGGAAGACATGGACAAAAAATAAAATGCTCATATACAAGTCTTTCAGTCCCTTTTCCCCAACTTATATCATTAAGGAAGAAAAAAAAAATGCAGAAGTGTTTCTGCTAGAAGTTACCGTACAATGAGTTAACATGCAAAATAAACTAGCAACAGAAAAAAGAGTGAGCCAGTTCCAACTTTTAAACATGTAAAAATCTTAGAAGTAGTTCAAGGCAATCAGATTTCAGGGCAAATCTTACTTTCACAGACAGTGTTTTCTATCCTGCCCAATGTTTCTCTTACTACTGTGGGAAAGATTTGAACAATGGAGGGAAGCTGGCTAAGGCTCGGTCTGCAGACTGACATAATCTCAGTTCTGCATCCAGGCTCCTGAGAAGCAGTCCCAAACCGAGACATTTAGGCAAGATGTTGACCTGCACCCCCTTCCTCCAGGCTAAGGCCCTTCCACACAAATAACTCCCCGCCTTCAAACACACCTCACAGATCATAATACTGCAGCTACAGGCCACTCCTTTAAAGTGTCAATTCAGTGAACCTGTTTTCGTAGTGCTATGCAGCATCACCACCTAACCCCTTCCAGCCATTTAAGATCTGCAGTTTCTGTCCTAAACTACCCTGAAGTTTAGCACCATGCTTTCCCACTGCTAGGGAGGTGGCACTGCAGTGCCAGGTGGGGTGGGGTTGTGGAGAGACCTGGTACAGTAAGTGCAAAGGTCTCTAGATCGTAAAAATGAACAACTACAAGCGTATTCCTCGAGGTTCCTCTGAACCATTCCTTATTTCTGTCATCCTTTTATTTGGGTAGCAAGACCAAGCACAAGGTCTTTCACGACACAAAGATGCTACATGAAGCAGAAGATGCTACAGCCATCTAACAACTAGGAGGCAGGCAAGCTAGGAAATGAACTTTTTTAGAGGCAAAAAGCTTCAGTGAGTTTTAATAACACATTTATACAGCACGCCTCCTCTCCGGGCCTGATACGAAGCACTGTATCGTGGTCAGAGAACTGCTCTCTGAGGATACAAAGCCAAGGTGTCAAAAAAAAAAAAAAGAAAGACATACAGTGGAAAAGCAGCGAGACCAATTTATAAATAGAAAGCAGTCTGAGCACAAGATGAATACACCCCGAGGTTTGGTACATCCAAGGCATGATTATCTAATAGCTCTAACACGGTACAAAGGCCCACATCAAGATGGGCTGAACACGAGGGTTTTATAGGTAGCAATATAAGGCTCAGGGAGCCTTATTAAAGACCCTTAGACCCTTATCAGAGAGCCTAACTGAAGGCAGGTGCTACCTGGAATGTTAAAGCCCACCCTAACCTGCTTCATTTTTTCCCCCAATTATATCATCACACAGCCATAGCTCTTCAGCCCTTTAACCACAGTATATTTGCACTCTTATTAATTTTTTTTTAAGAGCTTTAAGGCTTTTAAGGGTCTTATTTTTAAGGATCCATCAGTATTTTTAAGGGTCCACTTCTTAAGAGACTTATTTTTAAGGGTCTTATTATTTTTTTTTAAAAAGCTTTTTAAGGTTTTCCTAGTGCCAAGTCCAAGGGATGCCCATGTAGGTAAATCCAATGCTCCAGCAATCTGCACTCCTCCACGCCTCCAGCTCACTTCAGCCTGGAGAAGTTACTCGTGCCTGCAGCAGGGCCGGCCACATTTCTGCTCTTCATGTGACAAAGGCACAAACATGTTGGTTTAGGCAGAAGCAGCTTTTGCACTGATGCTGCTCTTTATTTTCCACTCTTTTTGTGAAATACTGAGACAATTTCTGAGCAAAGCCTTTGGGGAAAGAGCTCTACTCAAAATCACTAGTCCTCTGTCTAGCACAATGAGAGCAGAGAATGCAAATTAGTTGCAATAAAAGCAGCTGGCAATCAATACAAAAGGGCTGGCCTCCAAAAGTAAAACTGGCTCCTCTAAGGATGAGAGTTAAAAGGATAAAAATATAAGAAGATGAAAGTAAAGGAAGAACCAATGTAAACAACATTGTGGGAGGGAGACACAGAGGGAGGGAAAAAAAATCTAACGATACGACAAAAATATTAGACAAAGTGACAAAAAAACAGCTGGGGGTAAAAAGGGAAGAAATACAGAGATAACTGGAGTGCAAAGAAAAGGATCATTAGAAAAAGTCTAATGGCAAACATGTGCAATCCAAACAGGAGATAAACTAAAAATTGTGAAAGGGAGCAGATAAGAGGCTAGCTGGCACTGAGGCTTAAGGCAACAGTCCCGGGTTCACGTTCCAGCCCAGCTCCCAAGCACTGATGAGGCTGATAATGAGTTTCAGCATTTCTTCCACCACAGGTTTGGCCACTTCACAAAACCTTGGGCTTTTGTCTCCTCACCTTCTGCCATAATTCTCTAGTAGCCAATACCCACCTGAGTGGGCCAGAGCCCACTCACTCTACCTGCATGCAGAGCCCCTTCTTAAACCCCTTCACCTCAGGAAGTCCACAGGCAGCTGTGAAGGATGGAGAAAAGCCCAGCATTATCATTACCACCTGTTTAAAGAAAAGGAGAGCTCCTCAAGATTGACACTTCCACTGAGTCTCCCTATTATTTTGTCCAATTTTTATAAGCCGGTTAGAGAAGGAATACATTACGGTCACAGAAGCCTTCCCTTGCAGCTATTATAGTGAGTGCTTGATATAAAGGCAAAAATAAAGGTATTTTTGGCACTGTTAGCTACCTCTACTCAAAAGAAACCAAAAAAATGAGCTTCTCACACATTGTAGAGCAGTGCCACAAATCACCCTTGGTCTTCCATGTATGCACCTAGTCCTGGTTTCATCAACCATTTGGTTTCAGCAGAGAACTAAAGTCACTCATTATCTTGCACGTGTCTTTAATATTGCAAATTAGCAACAAGGAAAAGGTTACTTTGCTCGAAAGCCTTTCGACACCTAGAAGCATCACTAGTTAACTACACAAAACTCCTTTGGCCCCAGTAAAGGTGCTTTAACAGCACGTAATAATTACACAGGGTGGACAGTGGTGTCTTCTGCTCTCACACAGAACTGCAGGGAACATGCTATCAGTGCAGAGTATTTATTTAGCTTGGGTTTTGACCAGCATACTGATGGACCAGGCAGGGAAGCTTCTGCCAAGTTGCTAATATACTTAAAATTATGCTTAGCCCTTCAGAACTTTAACACAGAACAATTCAATCAGGGCATGCCCTGTGCTTCAAGAAATTCTCCAAGATTTCTAATGATAACAGGTAGCCAGAAACTTCCAGTCACGTTGACATCTAAAAGCAAAGAGCTCACCTTTTAAAGGGAGAAAGAAGCGACCAACTTCTTTGCAACTGAAAACACTGTGCAAGAAATCAAACAGAGCAGGATGGAGAAGAATAAAAAACCCTGAGACCAAACCAGGGGTAGGGCAAAAGACAACAAAGAGAATATTATCACACATTCTCATCCCCTCAAGATACACGTGTGCCTAAAGGGCTCACAAATATCCATCTCTGGCTGTCTGCCACATCCAGTGTGCAGAGCCTCCTTCCTCTACTGCCTACAGCAATTATTTCAGGCTTTGTCTTAACAAGTAAAATTCTCTCTCACAAAAAAATAAAATAAAAAATAAAAAGGTAGGGGTGGAGGCCTGCACTGTTGCAGAGGTTTACACCGACAACCTCTGGGACTGCCATTCCTGCTAAGACACTTACAGGATTTTAACAGCACCTTTCCCCAAGGTAGCAGCAGTTAAGACCTTTATACACTGAAAGATGCCCTTCCACATTAGCGTGGTTATTAGCCACAAACAGGATTAAGAGCTCAGCAAATCCTCACAGAGCTCACATCTGTCAACACAACTCCTTCCCGTATGGGCTGAAAGGAAGGTAACTTCTCAGCACTTACAAGAAAGCTGATATTGCAATAGTTATTAAAATAATAATAATAATTTGGGGGGCGGGGGGGGAAGAGGATGTTCAGAAACATAACAATCAGAGAGGCCTCTTATTTTGTAAAAAAAAAAAAAAAAAAAAAAAAAAAAAAAAAAAAAAAAAAAAAGCCACCTGGTTAAAGAACCCAATTAACACCAGGAGATCTCCTGAGAAGACAACAACCAAGATCTCTTTGCTAGACATTACAGAAATCTTTCCATGCTGTCAGAAAGCAAACAATTATCACAAAAAAAAATAGAGCAGCTCAGATCTGCACGCAACACAAATCGCTATGGGACAACAGGACATCAATGAATCCACAGATACTTCTTGCAGTGCATGGGGTAACTAGCAGGGAGACAGACAGATCATTTTGCTCCAGAGCACACAGACCTAATAGCTGAATCAAGAAATGCCAGATCCATTCTCGAAGAGCTCAGACTCTTCGGGAGTAGCTGGGACACACAGCTGTAAGAGTAAAAGCAAACCCAGCCAATTCAGCAGAGAGAATTCGTGCTCAGTTCTCTCAAGCCCTGATACCACTGTAAAAGATAAATTAATCTTCCTTTAAGTGCAGTCCCCATGACAGCACTGCTACCTGCTGAACCAGGGCAGGTCTCCTGCGACTCTTCATGGAGAAAACTCTCCCTTTTCAGCTTCTCTACAGCACTGCTTCTAGGTAAGGCACACAGCACAGGGCCAAGTCTCGTTGGGCTTCAAAGTAACACACGAGGGAGAAAGATGAGGGAGAAGAAAAATTTGTAACAAAAACGAACAAATAAACTGTTATCTTACACATTAAGTGCCACAGCCAAAAGATCTACTGTGGAGTCTATCGACCATCCCCTAAGATAGCTCATACCACCTAATTAGCATGTATATTGTATAGACATGCAAAAGCACTTCACTGCCTATTTAATGCATGGAAAAACATAATTAGTTTAAGTATATATATAAAATTTTGCTAGCATACTGATAAGGCAGTGACCAGGAGATCGTCTACTCTCTCACCTGTTGCTGTGCACACCTCCAAAAGAGCAGCTAGGAATGTGACTGAGGGCAGCTGCCTCACACAGCACAACCCCCACTCAAGCCCAGTGCTCTGGGATCACCTCACAGCCCAGGAGCTCTTCCACAGGCACGCTGCCACTGCTAAGATCTTGTCTCAGGCAAAGTCACTCACAGAGTCACAGAACAGCCGGGGTTGGAAGGGACCTCTGGAGATCACCCAGTCCAACCCCTGCCGAGCAGGATCACCTAGAGCACGTTGTGCAGGATGACAGCCAGGTGGGTTTGGGATATCTCCAGAGAAGGAGACCCCACAGCCTCTCTGGGCAGCCTGTCCCAGTGCTCTGTCACCTCACAGTACAGAAGTGCCCCTCATATGGAACCAGAACCACCTGGGCTTCAGTTTGTGTCCACTACCTCTCACGGGGCAAAACAGGGACAGTCCTGCTGGCCTGCAAGCACTGGTCACACCCCAGGAGGCTGTTCTGCTAAGGACTCCTTAAAAACAGGGCTTTCTGACAGCCACCCTGGCAGCCTCTGAAGATGCCCAGAGCTCTGTAAAAGGCTCATTTTTACCTCTGTCTGTATCAGTGCTGTCCATGCTCTTCTGTATCACCCTGCATTTGCAGTCAACAGCTTCGCCAAAACCCTCTTGAGGAGCAGAAGATAACAGTTGTGCGAGTCCCTGCTGGAAAGAGCACTAAAGAAACAGGTAGTTCCTAGAATTTCCTACGTTATAAAAAGTATTTGACAACCACACTCCAAATCCCTGTTGGTAAATGTCCCTTCTACATTTCCTGCATATCATGAGGGAAAGTAACAACTAAAATTGCTATAACAACGAGCTGTTCATTTATCTGACAAAGATGAGTGAAATTTCCAACTACAGAGCTTAAGAACAGTCTAAAACCTGCTTTCTTCTTAACTTCAGTCAAGGAGGTCTGCGTGGTATAAATAGGCCACTAAAGGCAGTTAGAAGAGAGATAAAGTTATTAAAAATGCACTAATTAGAAACTTTTTTTTTTTTTTTAACAGGGTGTCAGGGAATTACTACAAGACTTTTGTTTCATTTACAGGAGACAATTTCATCAGACCTAAAAATAACACACAATCAGGTTTTCCAAATTGAGAGGATCACGAAAATCCCCAGGAGGCCCCAGCGCAGCCGGGGCACTGCTCGAGCCCACAAAAACCTGACACAAATTTGGGGCAGAACCACGGAATGGAAATATGGAAATCTCCATACCATGACAACATTTATTTTCCCTACCGTCTTAAAAGGTGTGAAGCATAACGGCTTTAGAAACACAGCGGAAAGTAAATTATTTTTTAAGATACCCAACTGTACAGAGACCCGAAAAAGGCTACAAATTGAACTCACGGCAGCACACGGCAGGGACAACACACGTACAAATGAATCCAATGCGCTTAAGGAAGGGGTAAAAGCAGCATATTTGCATTCAGAAGGGATTATCGTATTTTTCTTTCCCCTGGGTCACCTTTTAATGCTTTCCCGAGCTTACTTCCCCCCTCGGCCGGCTGCTTAAACACAGGTCTCGGTCCTTCCTCACACACGCTCGCGAATGAGGAAGCGATATTAAAGAAATAGACGCCAGATGAGGAAGTTTCGAGCCTTTTGAGGAGTTTTTTTCCACATTTCCAAGAGTTATTTTCCTCACGGATCCCCCCTCCAGCAGGGTCGCCGTTCAACCCCGGCGGGGCCGGGCCGCCCCCGGCGCCTCACAGCCGGGTCCCTCCTTCCCGGGGCCGGCTCCCTGCTTCCCCTCACTTCAAAACTTTCCGCTTTTAACCTCCCTGGAGCACTCGGAGCCCCCCTGCAAGTCCTCGGCAAGCCAACCGGCCCGGAGCCCCTCAACTCAGCGGCTCCCCCCGGGAGGAGCCCGGAGCGGGCTCCCGGAGCCCCGACCGCTCCCCCCTCAGCTCTCCCTTCCCTCCCCTCCACCTCCTCCCCGGGACAGCCGCGAGTCCTTACTCGGAGCTGCGCCCTCCTGAGAGCAGGGACAGGCGGCCAGCAAGGGGCAGAGTCCGGGCTCCCCGCCGCAACTTCCCCCGCTCCGCCACACGTGGGGCTGAGTGAGGCGCGGGGCTGGCGCCGCTCGGCGCAGAGGACGTGGCAGCTCCCTCCTCCTCCTCCTCCTCCTCCTCCTCCTTCTCCTCCTCCTCCTTTCCTCCCTCCCTCCTCGGCCGAGCCGAGCCGGAGGCTCCTCCCGGCCCCTCTCTGGCGGAATTCGGGGCGCCCTCTGCCGCCCGCCGAGGCTCCCGCTGTCCCCCCAGCTTCGCTCCGCTCCCCTCATGGCGCGGCGCCCCTGAGGCGAGCCCTGAGGTGAGGGCGGGCGGCCGCCGCCTCAGCGCTGCCTTCCCCGGGGGTGCACCAGCCAGGGGAGCCCCTCGGCGGCTTTTCTCGGTAGAAGAGGGTGAAGAGACCCCCACCGGTCCCCCACTGGACTCCTGGTCCCCCACCGGTACCCTATTATCCTCCCACAGGACCCCCACTGTGTCTGGTCGTACGGGACAGGTGCACGGCGGCCGGCTGGAAAGGCTGGCGCAAAATCATCGTCTGTTCCTGAGGAGATGTCTCTGTCTGGTGTTGCAGTAAAAGGCTTATCACAAGTGCGTTTGTCTGTTCATTAAATAGGGGAGTGCGAAAAAAAAAAAAAAAAAAAAAAGTGGAATTAGAGCAGCAGGTACTTTCATAGTATTAGGAGGGAAGTACTTGTTGCGGCATGGAGTTGGTCACACTCTGAAATGATCATCCCAAACACACATAGAGGTATCCCCCATGTCCTTCAAGGGAATTGGGACAGTGAGAGTGTGAATTCACTGAGAAACCCTATTGAACCCGCCCCAAGCTGCTGCCTGCACCAGCAGGACCCCAAACATCTGTAGGTGCTGCGCGGTTTCCATGGCTTAGGCTGGCTCCACCACAGAGATGCCCTCCTTTCTCACTGAGAAGAAATCCCTTGCTGTGTTCCTGAAGAGACAGTAGCCGCAACTGGTAGGCAATAAAAGATCCTGGGCATCTATTTGCATTTTCCTCTTTGCAGGACTGCGTTTTGAAAATAGGAGACGTCACCTGGGCTTCGTGGTTTCCGAATGCCTGACACGGAGGTTTACACTCAGAAGGTCAGCCGGGAGGGATCTCCCCCTTCCCCCAGGTTAATAACAGCTACAGAGCTGCTCCCGAGCTTAATAGTGTCATCCTTCTCCTAGTGCTTTTCTCAGAGTTCAAAATGTTTCCTGCAAGAGCATTCTCATCAGGCACCTTCGCGTAACCTTAATATACCTCCTAATTGAGTGATATTGGAGTGTCATGTTGTTACTTCCTATTGCACTTCTCTCTGCTGAAAACATCCATTTCTTCCAGTTGTGGGCAGATTTTTTTAATCTCGAGGCGTACTGCCAATTTGAGATTAGAATCTGACTTTGAAGTTGTAAAGAAGTGCTGTTCCTGATGTTCAAATAACACTGAACTGCTTAGGGCTAAAGCAGAGAAGAAATAAAATTGTGTTTTTCTAAAACATCTCTCGCACCATGGTTATCTCAAAGGGCTTTACGAAGTAATGTCAAGTAAAGGGACACCTTTAAGCAAAGCAGCCATTCTGTGCACAAATGTACCTTCGGACATAGATTTTTTTTTTTGGCCGAGACACTGGAGTTATCCATAAACATTTAATAGGGCTATTATGTATGTTTAATGATCACCTGCAATGGCACGAGAAATTTCCTATAGTGGTCATCACTTAAAACCATTAAGGAAATATAAAGTGTGCGTATATCAAATTCATCCTTGGGCTGACTCTATGTAAGAACATGCAGTTCAGTCAATTTAGGATTACAGTGTACATGTGAATTCTTCCTACCTACTCCAGTAAAGCTATTACCCTTATAAAGGACATAAAGTGTTGGCTATTAAGTCATGCATTTATGCTGAAGTACGTGAACAACCAACTACATCTGAACTTGTTGCAGGGAGAGATCTGCCCCATGCTGGGTGGCACGCAGGTAATTACTACTGTAATCATTCTAGCTTCAGCACCACTTTGTAACAACAGGACATTGCCCTTTAGGAAACACAGTTTCATTTCTAACCTTTAAGCAGAAGGATATATGTGGACCATATAGGATTTTCCCATCTGCATCTGTCCACAATAGATATGATTAAGTGCATTTTTGTTTGGCTATTGATTTATTCACCTGGCTTCCTCAAATGTCAGATATATGTATGTTTTTTTGTCCAAGAAAAATAGGGCTGTTTGGAGTATTGATTGCAGCAGCGGAGTCTGCGGTACAGCTTGGTAGAAGGTTTGGTTCACATTTTAAGACATTGCACTGTTCTTTAATAAACCTGCACCTCCTTTGGATGTAGATGTAAAATCTGCTGCCAGGATTATATTGTAATCTTTATTACTTTATTTTTAATCTAGAAAAAAAAAAAAAAAAAGTCTTTTCAGATTGTTTTGAATTATCTGTATGCAGTAATCCTCCCTTAAACCTGCTTAGACTTTATAGATTTTATATACAGTAGCATAAAAGGATGGGAAATGCTATTATTAAATTCTGATTTTTTTTTTCTTTTTTGGTATGCTACCTCTGTGATGGTAGCAGATTAGTCTTTTAATATATACATATGCTTTTAAAAATCTGTGTGTATGGAGAGAAAGAGAAAAAATCACACATAAACAGTAATCAAATTGCAATGACTCTTGAAGTAGTTACAAGTTCAAATACAAACTACACTTGTATGGGTGCACTATAAACACTACAAGAGCCTCTTCAAGGAGAATCTTTTCCTTTTTAGAGAACTTACAGTGGCAAAACCTTCCAGATAACATCTTTCCCAGCTAAGAAACAGATGTGGGTTGTCTAGGCTCTTTGGATTTTATTTTTACAGACTACACCAGTTCTGAAGTTCTTTTTCTCCAAAGGGTGAGGAGGCAACAGCAAAACCACCCCACCTCTATGCAGTTCCACCTCTGGGTTCTGCTGGTGTCTTTACCTTTCAAATGTTTTCAAAAACTCCTTTACCTTTGTTTGATTTCTTTCTGGTTCCACACTTCCTGCAGATTGACTCTGGACTCCTGTTTTCTTTACTCTGTTCACACCATACTCCTGTGGGACCCTCCCTGAAGCACATCACATGAGTTTTCATTCCCTTATGTTAAATACATTCCATCTCTGAGCGTCCAGGAGGCCTCCTGTATTCATATCTGATACCCTTGCACTAGATGATATTCAACTGTAAAATTTAGGATAAGAGGGCTACGCCACAGAAGTGCCTATTGATGTTTTCCTGGTTATAAAAAGTACTCAAGAAGTGGATCAGATTTTGACATTTAAAGCTGGGTGAGATGAATTCCATTTTATGAGACTTCTCTGTCACTAGTGAAGCCATAGGCAAACTCTGACTAATTTCAGTAGTGAAAGATAAGGTCCTGAATTATTTTTTTTCAGGAGGTGTGGTTGGTACCTGAGGTGATGGATAACAAATGCCTTCTTTTCCAGCTCAGCAGCTACCTCAGAAGGTGAGTGACCATTAGTCATTACTCTTTGAAAGTAGCTTGGTAGCCTCTGAAAAATGAGAGAATACACTTAACTCTTCATCTGTATTCTCAAAGATGAGTTCATTATAAATGTTGCTCACTGAACTGTCCCAGAGATTACATTACTCTTTTGCTCTCTTCTGGAGAGAAGACACTCTTGGAGCTCAATCTAACTGTGGTAGACCAAGTTTATCAAAGAGATGCTCGTAGTAGTGAATTGGCTGTAAGCTGGAAGTACCTATGTGGGGAACAAGACTTCAGAAAGAAACACTTCAGGCTCTCAGATGAAAACTAAAACTAAACATATTCACAGTAAGAATGAGATTAGAAAGAGGTAAGCAAATGTATAACAGAAATATACATGTATAAACCAGGATGAACTGAAAAGTTCTAGCAATACCAACCATGGATGAATTTCAACTGGACGTTTTCCTAAAAAAATTGCTGTATTTCCCACAAGAATTGAGTCCAGAACTTGTGATGATCTCTATATGCAGAAAGTTGGAGTCAGTTATAACAGTGCTTTCTTCTGACTTTACAAAATATTGGATAAGTTCTTCAAACAGAAAGTATGTCCATATTGACAAGGACACGAAGTGGTTTGCACTGTCACCCTGCTGCAAGAACTCTTTTCTTCTGAAGTCTGGAAAACAGTTGCACAATCTCTACAGTTTGCTCAGTGTAGAGACTAAAATAACCTTTAGAAGAATATATCAGTTGTGATAGAAAACAAAAGACTGGATTCATCTGCTGCTATAACTTGGCATGGCTCCACTTAAGTCCATGAAAATATACTGATTTACACAAGAAGAAATTCTGATCTATGAACATTTGAAGCTAAGATTGAAACAAACTGAGATGTTATTCCTTTCCCCTAAAACTCCTGTTTACAGCAGGATAACAGAGTCCCTTTTTTTAAAAAAAATAAAATGTGTGAAGTTCTGAAAGGTACTATAGAAATGTGACATCACCAGAACTTTTGCTGATCTTATCTGAAAAGCATTACAATTCAGAAACTTCTGAATTTCTAAGTTGAAATTTGAAATTTCAACTATGAGCTAATTTACATTTTATGCATTGCATACACTGCAATAATGATTAACTCTCACAGGCTAATTCTGCAGTGCATGTTTAGTCTTTTTACATTTCTTTTGCTGTCAAAAGTGATCAAACGACAGGAAAAAATTTACTTGATAACAATTGGGTATGTCATCTACTTTCAATGGCTCAAAATTCCAAAGCTAAGATAGACTGGAAGAACAGAAATGTATGGTGTTACACTATACTTTATCTTCCAGGTAGCTAAATATTGTGACTAAAAGTCAGATTAGACAGTTCCATCTGTACCATGTTTTACAGAAGTAGAGAAAGAAGTCCTGGACATTGACAAAGCTTTCTTCAGTACGGGCTATTGATACAAATTGTTTAGGAGCTCTGCCTATAATTTTTCACACTTTCTCTTGTTTTGGCACTGAACTATGTGAAATTTACAAAAGCAGCACCTCCAGGTCTCTAAATCACAAGCATTTTGAGAGTTGATGTCTATGTACAACACTTCCACAGTCAGTCATCATCAATATATTAACAGTTATGTGACTTGTGGTGAATCCCTGTAGATGAATGCCTGAGAAAAGATTTTCTTTGCTTCAAGATTTCCTTCTTTCTGAAGAACCTGTCATACCAGCCAGACTTTCAAAATCTGCACTGTATAAACAGACTATAGATAGATATATAGACTCTATATATAGATATATAGACTGCATGTATATATATAGACTGGGTCTATAAACAGTCATGTAGTGCTGAGCAACTTCCTCCAAGTTACTAAAAGCTTTCAATGCTTGTTGATCTTTAGGAACTGAACGCATTCATCTATTTATGGGAAGAGTTGAGACTTTTAAAGAATCAAGTGCAAATGAATTCTATTAACTTACATATCTGTGATTACTTTGGGGTATAGCTTGACTTAATGTGCAAGCACCTACTGTTGTTTCTTTTACAATTCTCACACCAGTCATAATCTTCTTCTGCTGTTGTGTTTTCTTCGGTATGCTATTTTCAGTGTTAGAGGACAAAAAGCTTTTGGTTTTAAAAGTTAATGTGCAGTTCCATGACTTTCAGCAGCTTTTTTGCCTCCCTTATGTATATAAACATCATAATGCTGTGAGCTTTTCTGTATTTTTCCTAAATCGTAGCAGCCAGATATCCAAAAGGCTGATTCAGTTGAGGACTTTTTCTCTAAACAATCAGCCTAATTCCAGGCCAGAGCTGTTGACTGCTCAATGATCTGTTGAAAGGTCCGGTAGCATTTGGCGCACAGATACTGTTTACAGCATGCCCTTTATTCTTTCTGGCACATTACAGAGCCTTCTGCTTCCTCCTGCTTCACTGATGATCATCTCACAGTGACCAGGGAAGCAAAATAATATAATTAGTGAGTGTAGGTATCCCCAGACAATGTTAGAAAATCACATAGCAATATTATCCAGCTTTGTCCTTAGCATATTTAACAGAGAGAGGGGTCGTGTGCTTTTTTTGACATAGGTGTCACTATAATTCTTTACAACAACCCTTCACATGTGATGACATAGCAAAAAGCAAAAGTTTTAAGTCAAAGTGGGATCGATTCAACCCTGAAATAAAACACAATCTGTGAGAATAATTAAACAGTAGGATGCCTTAGCAAGGAAACCGTAGATTCATATAATTTCAGTTTTTTTAAGAGTAAGTGTTAATATCCTCTTTATAAAATATGCATTAGTCATCTGGAAGAAATGTACAGCCTGCATGCTGGGGTTATGAGCTGGAGACATTGCAGTTCCTTTCGGTCTCAGAAAATATGAATCTGGGGAGTTTTTCTTCATGGGTCCTTACATGGTGAGCAGAATTGTGTGTGTGGTCCTTGCTGTGCAAGGTACAAAGTAAATAATTTTCATACCTTGAGTCTCGATTCCCTGAAGTGATCAGGAAGTTTTCTCTTCCTTGCCCCCTCACTTGCCTGTGCAGAACTGGGCAGATGTAGCTTTATTTTACTTATCTTTACTTTACTTTTTATTTTACTTATCTTTTCCTCTTCCATCAACACCATCAAGGATGAGATGCTGGATTGCATGGACTGGAGAGGGAGTCCATGGGAAAAGATTTCAGACTGGCTGGTTGGTACATCTTGTTCACAAGCCAGCTTTGGACTTAGGAAGAGAGATCATTCAGGCTTGGACAGCAAGGTGGACGTGGGTGTTTCTGTCAGAAGGGAGGGTGCCAGGAGATTGTGCTTGCAGTTGGGTGGATGAATGGAGTAGATTCTGGCTGTAGATCAGCTACGTCTGGAGATATCACTGATGATGGCACCATAAGACACTTGCATACATATAATGGTAAAGACAGAATGTTTCGTTCTTGTTTAGCTCCAGCTGAAGAGAATTTGGTGAGTTAACCAACCCCTTGGTCTTTACCTTCCTAACTAGCACAAAGCTTGGGCAGTCTGAGGGTTGTACTCTTGTGCAAATGGAACTAGTCAGTAAAGACCTGTCCCTCAGAAAACTATGCAAGTTTAATTCCAGACTTAAAACCTTTTTTATTTTTTAATGTCTGACTTTGAGATTTTAGGAAAAATGTAAGAGATTCCGTCTCATTTCATCAGTTTTGCCTGAACTCATTTCTAAAGTATTTCTCCATATTATATCATGGTTGTAATATCTGATATTGTATCTGTGAATGTTCAGTCCTGAGGATCTCAGAGTCTAAGTCCATAACCTTTCTTCCCTCCAAGGTTTTATATTTATAATGCAAAGATAGATATTGCACTTTATTGCAGTGTTGAAAGAAATGAAGGGGGGAGATACACCTAAATCCTTTCTCCTTCAATCTAATAACTTGCATGAGTAGGTGCTACTCGGCTACGGGAGCAATCTCACAACAGCGAGATGGGCGTGAAATGCTGTTTTGAAACTAGACCCATGTGGAAACTCACAGTCAGGTGGAAGGGTATTTGTAATAGTGCATTCCTGGCAGTTTCAGGTTTGTAGTTCTTGTTTGGGATCTTTTCCAGTGGAGTTAAGTATGATTATGCACCCTAGCAGTTGAAATAATCTCTGGTTACATTCAGATTCATTGCTATGTATGCTCTTCATACGGAAATATTAGAGATTAGCTCTTTTCACTTCCATCTATGTAGCTGGAGTGTTATACTGTTGTGTTATTTTTTCTATAAAATTCAATAACAAGAAAAAATCCAATGCATTTATACTCAGAGAAAACCAGTCATGCAAAGCATTCATTTATGAACGAGATATGGTTACACTGAGTCAATACTAACACAATTACCTACTTGAACAAGCTCAGCTACTCTATGCATTACCTAATTCTTTCTCTTTGGATTCTTGCTGGTTTTTTGTTTGGTTGGTTGCTTGTTTTGTAAGGTTCTTGTCTGTATTCTTTTATTCTTGTGTTTTCAAGAACTACCACTACTGGCTAGAAATGTAGAAGTGCACGCTGTTGTCATGGAAAACCTGACTTATCTATCTATACAGATATCTTGCCATCACTATAAACAAAAAACAGATGCAAGATCTGCAAACTGTATTTACTGCTCTGAGACACAATAGTCTATTTCTTACAGTTGGCTGGGAAATGCTTTTCTCAGTCTGTAAATCTTGAAGGAAACTCTTCTTTTTCCCAGTGGGACGGAAGTTTTCTGTATTCCAAGAGGGATGATGGATTTTTATTTATTTCATTTTATTTTTTATTCTTTTATCAGCAGGAAGATGAGGGGGCTAAGAATTGTCTCTGTTAATTTGTTAGATAAAAATAAATTAATTGATTAATTGTAGGTGAGTTTAGATGTCTTAGCTTAACCTAATCCAAATCTGTTGCTTCAATTTAAACTTTTCTTATATGAGCTTTGTTGCTAAATGGCAAAGACTATTGAAGATAAAAATCAACGTGTCTCATGTGGAGAATACTGAAAGAGGAAGATTTCAACTATTTCCTAATAGAAATTGTTATGAAATTGATAGTTTCACATAAAAACTCCACTTCTGTAGAAATGGCACTTTCCAAAGATAATTGTTTCAATAAAAAAAGTGTAACTAGTCTCGTCTATCACTGATTTTCAAAGATGAACTCTGCAGGTTTGGAGTGGGTAATTTCTGTCAGCCTCTGAAACCAATAGGAATCTTTTACTAATTCCTGAATATTGAATCAATCATTTTTGCAAAGTGTTATAACTCAAAATCCTTGTGTCAAGATCATTAAAAAAAAGATTGGAAATAAGTTTCACTTTTTAGAGACCTATTGAGATTTGCCATATCCCAGTTTTATTGCCCAGCAATGTAACAGGAGCTAATTTAAAATGCTTAAACATCCCCCAGTGCATCCAAGGAGCCTGTAGCTGCCTCGTTCTTTAGCTGTAGTCAGAGGAAGGTACTCCTCCAGCACACTGACCATGTGCCATTGTTCTTAACCCTACAGAAATGGGAATTACCCGGGAGTGTAGCACTGACCACAATTTGAAGTTACTTCAGAAGGCACCAGATCCATGTCAGAAAAGTAAGTAGAAAAGATGCTCCTTTACCACAGCAGTTTGGCCTCGAGTAGTGTTATGACCAAATTTAAGCCTGTGTCATTGTACATTTCCTATCCAGCATTCATCATAAATGTTCAGTCACATAGTTAGTAAATTAAAAGTCATACATTTCCTGGAGAACAGATAAGAAAGCCCATCCCTCTCCAAATGCCTAAATGCCTACCTCAATCACTACATTTCAGAGCCATAGTTTCTCAGATCCCAGTGAATGCTGATTATTCTCCACCTAGAGGACAGCAAAGGTGGTCAAGAGAGACACTCAGAGCGCTCTGTGACCTGGTCATTATGGCACTTTGTGGGAAAACAACCTCAAACCTTTCAGCCAAAAGAAGCAACTGGGCCGTTTGTGTCCTGGACTGAATTCAAATCCAGGCTCCTTATCAGAGAGCTGTTAGCTAGGAAGGACTTATCAGGACCATCCAGCAGAGCTTAGCCTTGAATCTAATCTAAGCAGCCTCCCAGCAGTACGTTAGTCACAGGACCACTGCTGACATTAATATTCCTTCCTCTGGTGTTAATCGTTACTTAGAAAAATCACTGCAGTATATATTTTTTTTTTCCAAGCAGAAGGAATGAGGGTAGAGCGCCCCTAAAGCTTGTAGTATCACGAGGGGGGTGTGCAGCAGTAGCTCTTTGGGAAAGCACGCTGCTGGCAGCCTGCTTTGGCTCCATCCCTCTGCAGCTCACAACTGTGAAATGGCCTGTTTTGTCGAGCTTGTCAGCAATCTGCATCATTCCGTTGACAACACAGAAAGCTTGGGTTGGCTCACAGCACAGCAATTTCCAGTTGACGAGCTGGTTCAATTGATACATTCACTTTGGGAAATAAAGTAAGAATATTCTCAGTTTGAACGAAGCTAGCACTGCACGAGTATCCCCCTCATCTAAAAGAGACATGATGACAGCGTGTACAGGACAAGGCATGATTAGCAGGAGGGAGAAGGAGATGCAGTGTATCTTTTGGAGGGAAATGTTTCATTCAGTTTTCCTTTATCTTTTGAAAGGAGATTTTCTTTATTGGTTGTACGTGCCATTTGAAGCCAATGAGAGTAAATGCTTCCACCTATTCCCCAGTTCCCTTTTTCCCACACTGCCAGCTGGGGATATAACCCAACAGCTGTGTGCACAGAGGATTTCTTCTCCAAAGGAGAGGGATCATCACTTTGTAAATATAGAATTAAAGACTCATGAATCAATGACTTCACCAATGAGTCACCAATCCTTGCAAAGCTGCAGGGTACCAAAGACAATCTCTAAAAAAAAAAAAAAAAAAAAAAATGCAGAAGAACAGTAGTCAGGGATCAGAAACCTAACAGAAAACCTCACTCCATCGCTTGCATTCTGGCACCTTCCGGAGCAGGTTGCTTTTGAAGTTGCATGGTATAGCATTAATAAGAGCAATTCGAGGTTTAGCACTGCTCTTCTAGGCACTGCTTCATCATTTTTCGGTGCAGAGAAAGACGGAGCTCATTTTTTTTATATATTATTTATTTATTTATTACAAGTGTGGCATGCACAAGAAGAATTCCTCATGTTTTATGTAATCTGTTGCTGCTAGCTTTTTCTGCCACTGGCATTTGTTCCCCTTTCTTATTGCTACATTTGCCATAGGTCTGAGCACATAATAACAATGCAGTACATGTTAGCAAAAAGATCAGAGTGGCCTCTCACTGTATAACTTGCTGCTATGGCAGCTGCAAACCCCATCTTCTGTTCCTGGTTCTGCTTGGCAGAAAACCTCTCCTGAAAACCTTTAAATAAATTAAACATTCCCAACGTGCAGCATTTAGTGTCAAACTTTCCTCTTTTAAGATGATTTTTCTTCTTCAACTTTGTTCAGAGTATGTATAATTGGTAGTCTTACAGTCCTGCAGTGCTAATCATACCTTGAACACAGTAGGCTTGTTTTGTTCGTAGTATAGATACCAATCCTTAATTACCCCCGCATTGTTTTAACTACCTCATCGCATCCTTATCTGTGTTGATGCACTTCTCTTCACATTATATATTTACAGTTGGAGTCTTGACAGGAGGCAGCAGCAATCAAACCATATTGTCTGGCATAACGGTGGGGAAACTGCCATGCCTCTCATGCAAAATATTAATAATAGACCCATGTGCTGTCTTTGTACAACAGAAAACATGTCTTGTTTAAACCGCTTAAAAGTTACCTCCCATGTGATGCTGTCAGTATGGGCGCCCAGCGTCAGACATCTAAAGGAGTTTTAATCTTTGAAGAAGCAGCTTTTTTTTTTTTTTTTTTTCCCTTGTAAATCACACTGAAAATCCCTGCTGCTGATCTCAGGGCAAGATGCTTACATTAAACTGTTGCTGCAGATAGGGACAAACTGTTGCTGGGCAGAGGATGAGAATCAGCTCACATGGGAAGGGAACAGCCTACTGCTTGCCAGACGAGGGAGCTGTTTAAGTGCAAGCTTGAATTTTAGATCCAGACTGTCTCTGTGCTGTAAGGAGCCTAAATGCATTGCTGCTGCTCTAAGTACCTGTGGGAGCCACACACTTAATTGCTAGATCTGGCAAGAGCCAGGAAATACTTGCATAGGTGCTTTCTCCATCCTGCTGAGCTTCATTTGAGGAGATAGGGATGCATCCAGGACAATTAACTGGAAAAAAAAATGGAGGTGTAGTAAGACTTAAGAGGCAACAAATGTGTATTTAAAAGCCATATTCACAGAGTGGTTAAGAGATACTTCAGAAATACATGAAAACACTTTAGGGACTGATTTCCATTCCAGAAATATAACTACCTCATATTGCATTTCCTATGATCCATCTTGGCCTAAATATTTGAATCAAAGGTAATGTGGCACAGCAAGACTGGATGTTATTAATCTCACCAGAGGAAAGAGAAAAGGCTAAACAAAACAAAACAAAGATTGCAGGTCGTGGGGAATAGCAAGTCCTGGCAATATGCATGCAGGTCATAATCTTCGTTAGAAAATTCAAAGCCTGTCTGGTTGGCATGAATCCTAGCCGTGTAGCAGTTTGTTTAATGGTGCTGGAATGCTCGCTCTCCATTAATTCCTAATGGATTATTGCAAAATGTTCTGTAATGATGACGTGCTTGAGCTGTTAATTGATTATGAAATGCCTTAAGAGCTTTATGAAAAGTGCAAGATAAAATTATTATCGGATCATGCTACTCATTAGCTTTAAAGAAAATGGATGTGCTTTATTCCAGCTAGCCCCTAAATCTCTTTTGTTTGGAAATTGATTCATGTCGCCCTCCTTTTCTCTGGTAATATCGATACCTGCTGCTTGTTCAAAAGGAAATGTGTTCAGAGAGATTAAGGGCCTGAACCAACCTCAGCGAAGTCAACTGGAGTTGATCCCACTGTCTGCAGAAGGAGTTGGAGCAGCCCTTGCTTGGTTTGCCCCAGTACAAAACAAAGGTTTGTGGAAGAGCTGGGATTAGGACTCATATCCTCTGACTTCCCTGCCTGCATCACAGCCATGGGAGTCTTCAAATAGAGGGGATGTGGAAATTCTTGGTTTTGGACTGGAGGCATTACTTTATCCAAAAAGAGTTTCAGACTCCCAGCCATCTTTTGTTGCCAAAATAAATTTTATCTAAGTGGTGAGACGTAGGACATTAGGACCACGTTTGCTGTGATTCATTCGTTTGGCTGCTACTGCAGCAGTTGTGCAAGCAACCATCCTAGAGCACTTTATACTGTGTTTCCCAAGGAATTTGTAAGATAAACCATGTAAAGAAACTCACCTTGGCAGCTCAAATTTTGCTCAGTTCCTGCTCTGTGCTTTTGAAACCCACAAGGCCAGCTAACAGAGCATAATTCTGAAGGAATCCAAATTCTGTACTCTTGGTTAAGCACTGGCCTGATCCTGTCATCTCCCAGGCTGACTTGCCAGTTTCTATTATGCCAAACCCCTGCTAGAAAGCAAGCTTAACAGGAGGCTGAGTGCTTTAAATGTTGGGTGAATGCAACCCCTGGATAAGTTATTCACACTGCACACCTGGTGGTATGCTGAGCCTGAAAAAGAATGGTCTGCTGTGATGTCAGGCTGTGAGCTGATCCACCTGCAAGCCGTGCTAGGAGAAGGCAGAGAAAGGACAGCGCTGGATGTGGTCACTTCCCCACCATGTAAGACTAAAGATCCACATATAAATCATAAATTTTCCCTGGGGAGAATTTATCTCATTCTCTGTATTTAGCACCTAAAACCCATTGTGTTTTATTAGCACAATTAATTAGAAATAAAGGTGAATAAGCAAGCATCAGCCAATGAGACAGGATTCACCTTCTAGGCTGTTTAACTAAAACCAGGAAATCCAAAGGCTTTCTACACAGTTCTATAGCAAGGTTGTCATTACTGCTTACAAAGGAAAAGTCTTCCACACAAAATTTTAGACTTGCCAGCATCTGTCATGCATTCAAGTCTTGCATGCAAGACGGATAAAAATCCCACCTGATGATAAGCTGTATTAGGAAAGAGGCATCTCTGATAGAGAAAGAAAAGCAGCACTTATGGGTGATAGGAATAATGAAACAGTGATAAGTATTTTCCAAAATCCCTTTACAAGTTCAGGTTTTGAATATTAATTATTATTCTAAGTGAATGCTTTGGCAAATTTACAGTAATCTTTACTTACATGAGCCTAAGTACCACTATATGTAAGTACTACTATAAATCAATACATACTTCTAAAAATTCTGCATTTGATTTTTCAGATTATTGGGGTTTCCTTGCCTTATTGTCACTTCTGCAAAGTTTTGGAAATAGACTGTTCTACAGAGTTCTGATAAAATTTGATTTGATTTAATTTTCTGACTCAAAGTTGGTCGTGCAATGACTTCAGCATAATTCATTTTCTTGTAGCCTTACCTTTGGAAGGAGTTTAATGTGAGAAACAATGTCTGAATAAATAAATGTTTTATTTCCTATTTAGATTTTCAGATTTTAAATATCAATAAATATAAAGAATATTAAATCCAATTGAAATATTAATTTGAATTTCAGCAGACCAGCTTCTGTATAAATTTACATATGCATAGAGTCACTGGTGTCACTGAACTGTTTCATACAATTTGGCCTTCATGTTGGTTTCTGATGCAGAAAGCAGTTTTGCAGTTTGCAGATCCAGCATTATTTCATCTCAAATACTCAAGAATTGGTTACAGTTACCTTCCTACCTAATTTCAAGAAGGAATTTGAACGCTTAGGGTATGACTTGGCCATGGCAAGGGAAGCGACCAGTGCAGTCCATGACCATTCAACCCATAAGTGCCACTCAGAATAAGGAAAATGGTGAGAAGGACATAACCTTGTTTTGAATAAGGCTCACGCATGAAGCTCAGTACTGATCCTTGGTGTAAAGCTGAATTTCAGCTCTAGTTCCCAGACTTGCAGTGAGTATACTATAGCTGCCAGTTAAGCATTTTTATAATGTATAAATTGGAAATAAATTAACTAGGAGACATGATAGTTGTAGTTGTAAGTGTTTTCAAGTTGTGCTGCTTCACAAATAATGCTGTTACTACCACTCACTTGGAAATGAACAGATATTTTGCAAAATGGTTTTCTATTTTTGCAGAAACAGCGAAGGCTCTTAATTTCTGCAGAGCACTCAGTCTAGAGGAGTCAGCACACTCCCACTTTACTCCAGACCTCAAATGCTGACAGGTACCACCAGGGCCTGGAATAGCTGTAAGTGGAAAGTGAATTCTCGGTATTCATATGTAAATCGAAATAACTGATGTCCCATTGTGCATTTGCTTTTGAAAAATTGAAAGAAAAAAAAAAAGGAAAAAAAATAATAAAGTATTTGCATATAAAAAGGCTTTTAACTCACATTCTTTGCTCATTGGCAATCTTCAGAAGCCCATTTTTCTTTGCTGCTGTTAAATTTACCTAGAAAAACATTCACATTGCTGGTCAAGTGGAAGTTCATGAAAAATAATTTATTCTTCATTTATTTCCGTAAGATGCAAACCTAGACACAGGGCAATTATTTCTAGGCACAAGTGGTAGAACAAGGTAAGATTCTGTTTTTGT
Organism: Anas acuta; assembly: GCF_963932015.1. NCBI lineage: Eukaryota > Metazoa > Chordata > Aves > Anseriformes > Anatidae > Anas > Anas acuta. Next base: position 11,099,541 of record NC_088979.1, read on the forward strand.
TGTTGTTTGTTTGTTTTTATATTATCCTAGCTAAAGGTATAAGGATGCTATTTCAGGAGCAAGCCTTATAATAACAGGGAAGGAAACAAGGATGTCTTGAGTTTCTAATCCTGAGTGTGCAGCTGTGTGACTGGATAACCATAAACAAATGGCTTAATCTTTGGGGGACTACTGTTAGTATCATTTCTACTGGTGTAAATGTGGAATAACTCCATGGAAATCAGTGGAGTTGCAATGCTAATCCAACACTGCCTCCTCATCTGTAAAAGAGGTTAATGACATTCTCCTCTCTCTGGGGTTGTGACACGGATATTTAGTTATGTTGACTCTTTGCTGTGCAAAATGCTAATACGGTGTTACTGTTAGTGCTAAATTTGTACTGCACAGGTGAAACAAACAGTTAATACACAAGGTACTCATGCTTAACCCACTCTGCTAAAGACATATCGTAATATATCGTCTTTCATTATAGCACCTCTAGCAAGTTTCCCATGACTGCTTTCATTATGGAAGGAAGACTGGTCTATTATATTGGGAAAGCACCCAGATGCATATAAATAAATTAACACCAAAATATTATTACGTGTGAAATGTGCATATATCCTCCACTATTCTCCACTATGCTCGTTGTTTGTGACAGGTCAAAGAGAGCATCATAAGTTTAAAATAAGCAGCTTTCATTCTGCAAAGTAATTTGTTGTTATATATATGGTGAGGAAGAATAAAATATACACAGACTAAATGGTGGTCTGATAAATAATTACTGACAGAAGTGATCTGTAGCTTTCAGGCAACCCTTTTAACATTTTTCTGTCTCATTATTTCTGTATATAAATTAGAAATGTCTTCGGAAGAAGTAGCAAGGATACCAGGTATAAAAGCATTAGCAGGTACCTATCCAGTGCAAACCAGAACACAACTGTTTAATTACTACTACCTCCAAACTAGTAATTAATGAAGCAACTGTGGCGAGGACATAATGCCTTTGTGTTGTAAAACTGTTACAAAGCAAGTAGTAAAACTTATGAAAGTAAAACTTCACTAACAACACTTTGCATTGCTGTTTGAGGTTCATGCCAGTAGTTCTCAAAGCATTTTACAAGACTGGGTGTATTATTCCTATTTTGCATCTGTGGAAAGTGATCCCACTAGGACAAATGCCTTGTCAAAACAAAGTATCTGGTGAATGAGCTGGGAGGAGACCACGCAGCCGAATGCAAGGAAGAGAAAGGTAGAAGCAGAGCTGCCATTTCTAGCAGCTGTCATCCCATGGAGCTGCTCCTATCGTTGTTCTCCCCATGGGAAAGCTGACCTGCCAGCTCCCATCATCTATTCACTGGCATTAGGTGGAAGGTAGAAAAACAGAAAGGTGCCATATAAAACAGCATCAGACCATTAAAGAACCCTTCCTTTTGAGCCACTGTCTGAAGCATCTGTCTCTCTTTTTTTTCTTTCCAAATGCCATTCTTCTCACCTGTGTGCTAAGACTGAGTTTTTGCACTGTATCTTCAACTAATAACTTACAGGTCTGCTTCTTTGTCCCCTCTGATAGCACTGCAGTGACGAGGAAGCCAAATGAAGTCTCTTATCTGTGTGGTTTTCCATGGTCTAAACTTTCCAGAGGTTCAGCTATGATCTCTTGATTTACATTTGTTGTACATAGCACGTTCCAGCATGGGTCAGCTCAGGCTCATTTAGCTTGCAAGCTCTAGTGCATTTGGGCTGTGTGGATGAATCTTCCTTCTGTCCGAGCCAGTATGATTGTGTCTAGTGATATTTATTTATTTATTTATTTATTTATTTGCAGAGAATAACATTATTAAAACTGTCTGGTATTAACCAAGAATGTCTTTACACTGAAATCTAGAGCTGGCAGTGTAGTTTGAATAGCTTGGGCACCAGCTGCCAGGTACTCACACAGGATCTCAAGCTGGTTTGTGCAGTTCATTGCTACTCTTCCCCACATCATGCTACTTAGCTTGGTTTTATCAACATGATATAAGAATGTACTTGATAAGCTAAAATACGCTTTGTTGACAAAATGTTTTCATTAAGAAGCAAGGATACTACAACAATCACTGGAAATCGCACAACGGGAAAAGTTTTTATTTCCAACATTAGGTATTTGTATACTCACATGCTGAAAGAAAAAAAGAAGCAACAATATTTCTTATAAGGATTTAATTTAGGAAAGAAATCGATCAGGTGACTTTTACTGTAGCCTCTATGAATTAACAATAGCACTGCTTCGGCCAACTTGTCCTGAAAATGAGCTTATTAAATCTAATTGGACATACTGTATAGCAAAGAATCATATGATAAAACTGTGAATTTTATGTCCAATTAGAAAAATACTCTGTGGTGTTCAGCACTTGATTCCAGTGGTGGATGTCTGCCAAGATACATTTAACTAAAGTGTATGTGTGGGTTAGATTAATACATTTTGAGACAGAAGCAGCTCTGACAACAGGGAAGTCATCTATTACAGGCAGTAATTCAAAGATCACAGCAAACGGCTTGTTAAAGGAAATCATAAACTTGGGAAAATATCAATGTTTGTTAAAATTTATTATATCTTATTTAAATAGATGGCTTAGTAGAAGAGACAAGGATTTTTTTAAGAGCTTGTAACTTGATGATAGTGTATCAAAATGATTGAACACGTGTCTTGCAAGTAGAAATATGGCTTATATCTCCCTAAAGTCAAAAGCAAAGGGAATATACACAGACAAGATGCAGAGCACCAGTGTACGCACTTCTTATAAGCATCACAAATCTGGTCTCAGTGGGGTGAATTGAAGAACAGAAAATACACATCCAAGATCCATATCCTCAAATAAAAGAATTAGACAATTCCCAGGGTAGCCCAGAATGCCACATAAGGGCCTGGTGGCTGGCCAGGATGAAATCCTGAGGGTTGTGTGTCCAAGCACTTCCCTTCTGCTGGACTTGGGAGCTTCTGCCTGCTCAGGGTGCAGAGCACAAAGCCTTCCTGGAGCAGCCTAAGTGAGCACAACCTATCCCTTCTAGAGGAATGTAATGGCTGAAGGACAAGCCTCAACTGTGGTCTCAACTCCCTCATTATCTTTGAATGTTCATCTCATGCTTGCCTAATGCCAAATGTGTTGGCAGTTTAGAGCACAGCGGAGAACTCAGTCTTTGCCTGACTCACAGGTCCCTCACCTTTTTCTCCATGTGTCTAGAACCTGGCAGCACTCTGTTTTCTTTTCAGTCTTACGACTGTGAGTGACTAAACCCCTAGGGATGGAAGGTGACTCAGTGACTAAACCCTACCATGGAAGAAGGCTCAGTGGAGATGGGCGAGCGTGATAGGCCCATGGAGCTCCAAGAAAAATGGAGGGTGAGAGCACAGCTATGGCAAAGAAGTTGGCATTGTCTCAACACAAAGTGGAAGAGAGGGTTGCTTTTGTTTTAGATATTTCTCCCCAGTTCATCGGAATGTACACTAAGTTACTTTGTAGTGCATACTAAACTGGGAGTTGTTGATGGGCATTAAGTTGAAAAAGAGCAAATGCCAGATTCTGCACCTGCAACAGCATAATCATGGATATACGTACAGATTGAGGGAAGAGAGGCTGGAGAGCAGCCCCACAGAAAAGGATCTGGGGTTCTGGTCAACAGCAAGCTGAACATGAGCCAGCAGTGTGCCCTGGCAGCCAGGAGGGCCAACTGTACCCTGGGGTGCATCAGGCACGGCATCGCTAGTCGGGAGCTAGGGAAGAGCTAGGGAAGCTCTGCGCTGGTGTGGCCTCATCTCAAACACTGTGTACAGTTTTGGGTGCCACAGTATAAGAAGGACATGAAACTATTAGAGTGTCCAAAAGAAGACTGAGAAGATGGTGAAGGGTCTAGAAGATTTATGGGAAGCAGCTGAGTTCCCTTGGTTTGTTCAGCCCAGAGCAGAGCAGGCAGAGGGGAGGCCTCATGGCGGCCTGCAGCTCCCTCACGAGGGGAGCGGAGGGGCAGGTGCTGAGCTCTGCTCTCTGGGGACAGCGACAGGACCCGAGGGAACGGCATGGAGCTGGGACACGGGAGGGTCAGGCTGGGGCCTAGGGAAAGGTTCTGCACCCAGAGGGTGGTCGGGCATTGGGACAGGCTGCCCAGGGCAGTGAGCACAGCACCGAGCTGCCAGAGTTCAAGAAGTGTTTGGACAACGCTCTCAGACATAGGGTGTGATTTTGGGGTGGTGCTGTGTGGAGCCAGGAGCTGAACTTGATAATCCTTGTGGCTCCCTTCTAAGTCGGGAAATTCCATGATTCTGTGATTAAAAGGGTAAGTATGTCTCCCTCAGTTATCTAGACCATCACGGAGGGGAATGCATATCTGGCACAACCCATCATTGAGTATAACGACTAAACAACTAGCAAAAGAATTTTGGAGAAAGCAACTGGCTTGAGCAGTTTTCTACCTGCATGGATTAAATGCTGGCGGAATGGCTGGGCCCAGAGAGTAGTAGTCAGTGACACAATACCTAGTTGGAGGTCAGTAACAAGTGGAGTATCCCAGGGATCAATACTGAGTCCAGTCCTGTTTAACATCTTTATTAATGATCTGGATGATTGAGTGCACCCTTAGTAAAGCCAGAGATGACACAAAACTGAGAAGAGTGTCTGACTCTTCCAGAAGGCCTTGCTGCCATCCAGGGGAACCTCATCAGGCTAGAGAGGTGGGCTGACAAGAATCTCTTCAAGTGCAATGAGTACAAAGTCCTGCACCTGGGGAGGAACAACCCTCCCAAGCCAGGGGTTGGAGCAATGACCTCCAGAGGTCCCTTCCAACCTCAGCCATTCTGTGGTTTTAGGAAACTTCTTATTACATCTTCAGTATATGAACAGAATGCTTTAGAATAGAGCTTAAAATAACATAACCAGTATGAAAACTAGGAAGCGAACACGAAACTTCTATTTTCTATAAATCTGGGTATTTGTGCATCTCCCATCACTATGCTACCTAAATGAGTCATTACCCATGTATCTCACTGCTGTTAACCTCATTTTATACTTGGGTAAACGAGGCTCGGGCTTTTTGAGTCCCAACTGAGTGACTTCCAGTAGCTCAGGCGTTCTGTTCTTATTTAAATGTTGTTTTTTTTTTTTTTCCTACAAATGTTGGTTTTACAGGTAAGAGAATTTAAAAAGAACACCAAGAACATAAATGTTGTGTAAATTCTGTCTCTTTTATTGTGAAACAACTTCTTGTTTATGAGGAATCAGATTTAGCTTTTAGCAGAGGCCTGAGCAATAGACCTCAGCACAATAAGTGCTGATTGCTCTCGGGTGCATAAAATTTAACCTTGGTCAATCTCTTTCAACCAGAATGTATCACTGTGTGATGCTGATGCACGCCTAGCTCTTCTTTGCCACCTGCAGTGGAATGAGATGCCTGACCAGCCAACCCTGTCTGCATGAGAGGAAGCTGATAGATAACGTGCCATAGAGGTTTATTTTTTTCCCCAGTATGTGTTTACTCTGCATCACAGAAAATCAATTTGTCAAATATTAATTGAATTCTCCAACATTTGGCATATTTGCATAACTATTATGAAACGGAGCATTATCTCCCTTGGTATTATACCCATTTCCCTTAGATGCTGTCTCTTTGATCCATTAATCATGTTTCCTGTATACTCCCACAGAAGCTTAATTGCTCACATCCTGCAGAACCCCCTCACAAAGCAAGAAATTAGCTCTATGTAAATCTAAGGTTATTACCTTGCCTCTATAAATGTAAAACAATTAAATTATCCTCTAAAAAGGACAGTGATAAAAATCCAGATGAGCATTGATCACCCAAGGAAATAGATTGAGGTAATTTTATTGGGCCAGTGGGAAAAAAATGTTTTTCCTTTACCAAGGACATTACTGGGGCAAATAATACTGCTACCTATGTCTTTCTCCACTAATGCTTCTGTCCCCTTCACTGATTTCAGTATTATTTTATTATCTGAATCAAAGGGACTAATTCAATAGAAGGCTCCACTTTTAGGGCTGATATAGGATCACACTGGTGGGTATGTCTGCTTCCTGTGCAGCATCTAGACATTGTAGGAAACTCAAGGTATGATCTAAGGATGTGAGAACACTTTTAGGCAGCCACTTATAGTCAAAGCTGCAGCTGCCTACAACTAGCTAACAAAAGGAATACAGCTTAAATCTCAGACCTGTAGGGATATACTTTTCAGAAAATACACCTTTAGCCTCAAATCTCTACTAAATATAGGAACCCATGCCTTCAAAAAATGCTGAGCAAAGCTTTTTTTTTTTTTTTTTTTTTTTTTTTTCCCTAAGAGAAGTAGATGGTAGGAACTGCATTACTTAACAGCAGTTTGGTGGCTACCGCCCTTGTGGAGGAAGTAGGAAAGATTCAACATTTTTATTCAATATTTTTCCATACAACTCAGTCCTCAGTCAACTCTCACAGAGATGGTCTAACCATCAGGTATAGCTCTTTCTAGGAAAGCAGGCTGGTGAGGATCATCTGCCTTTTCCTGTCACTGTGCAAATAATAATCCAGTATTAATTTGGCCATGGAGAAATTGAGCAGATGACTCTGTAATGAGGTTTTTCAGACAAATGCATGGAAAATGGGAGGCCTGGTCTCCAATCACTTCTTCTGCCCAATCACAAAGGAATACAGCAGCATGTTTTGTGCAGACCCTGTGCAGTTGAAGTGTTACCTGTGTTTTGAGTATACTAGGTGTCAACCTATACCCCCCAAAAAAATGTAATTTCTGATCTCGTTCAAGTTTAGGTTCTAAGTTGTTCACCCTCAACCAAACAGCTGATATCAGAACAGCTTGAGCATGTAAAGGTGAGCAAATCTAGAAGCTCGGGGACTTTCAGGATTAAAAAATGCTGTCTTCTAGACTTCATCAGCTTAGCTAGGCTTTTCTAAATCAGGATTCTGGGACTCAGTTGAATTTATCAGATCAGGCTCTAAGAGACTAAGCCAAGATTACATGCCCAAAAATCTACGGTATCACAGGAAACTGAAGCTCAGATTTCCAGTTTACCAAACCAGCATCTAAGTCATGAACCAGCTTCCCTTTCACATTGTCTCCTCCCAGATTTTATTCTAAATTTACCTCCTTTCAGTCACTAATGACCCTTTGTTCTTTGATCCCTCCTTGGTTTCCCTATTATTTAGTAAAATCACAGCAGAAAATTGTCTCCGTGTCTGTAGAGAGATTGGTTTCTGTCAAAAAGAGCAAAATGGGAGCAAAATGGGAGCAAGAAGAACTAATAATTCACTGTTCCGTGTTCACTGATTTCTTCTAAATACTAGTTTGTTCACCCTTTGCAGCTTTTTCCAAGTGCAAATTCATTCTCACCCCTTGTAAATTTTTCTTTACCAACTTCTTCTTTTGTAAGTTTCTCTTTGAAATGCATTTCTTCCATAAAGCCTCTTAATGACTCCATCTATATAATCAGTTTCTTTCTACTGAAGAAAACATCAAAGCTAATTTGTGATAGACCCATAATTTGGTACATCACAGGTCTGTCTGATCATATAGTCTGTTTGATTCAGACTGTAAAGGACTTGATCAAGCCAGGATCCACTCTTACCACTGTGAATATTCTGCTGGTATTTCATAAAGAGTATTATGATATTTTAACAGATATCTGAGGATAATGTCATGTCCATTTTTTTAGAGGAACCCGTATTTTATATCTTACTTTGCATGTCACTCAGTGCAGAAGTTGTCAGAGATGGCAGGAACCAGCAATTAGGAAAGGGAGCACCTAGGACACAGTGTTAGTTGCTTTATGCCTAAATGACAATTGAGACCTCAAAAGCAATTCTGATTGAACTCTTTCCATCACTCATTATACTGGCAGAACTTTTTTTTTTTTTTTTTAATGATTTCATCCAGAACTTTTAACCTTTCCTTCAGCAATTGAAGTCTTAAACTATTGTTCAAAGTGTTATCACATGAATTTTATTGCTTACTACACAGCATTTGGATGCACTTCTGAGAGAATCTGAAGCTTGTGGAAACTTCAGCAGACACTTTTCAATATATGCTCCATGTGCTGGACAATGCCAAGAGAGAGTTCATGTCAAAAACCATTCTCCACTGGCTGTTTCTGATTGCTTCTGCTAGTCTTCCTCCATGTAATAAACATAAGCAATGAAACGGAGGAGGCAAACAGTACAAATCAAGCCAAATTAGGTTAGATAAGAAGTAATCATTTTAAAATTAGAAAAAAAAATAGTTTTCTCCCAGTTTCATATGTCTACATTCTGAAAATATGCTGCTTACCCCACATGGGACTAAAATAAACAAATTTAAATAAACCAAACAAACATTTTTAATTATATAAAGAGGTCTTTTTCTGCAAGGTAAAATTTTAAACTACTCAATACATCTTGCTGGAGTAGAATCCACTACTTAAAGAAAATACCAGAAAACTCAGCACTGTTCTATTTTCTGCTTGAAAGTACCTGCAATAGAGCAAGTAATGTTCAGTTTAGGCTCAGAAATTGAATAAAAGTAGATATTACAAGAAGAAACAAGTGAATTTTAGCAAAACAAGATATGGCAAGGTAGTTAGTAAAAACTGGCAAAGACCAGCTGTAAACTCGTAATTGTCCCATTTGTGAACATAATTACTATGCACGTTGTAACAACTGCAGCAAATTCTATGCATGGTTTCTGTATATTTTAAAAGGCTGAACACAGATTACAGGAATTTTAGTAAAACAAATGTGCACGTACCAAGTTTGTGCTGTAGAATTCTGCATATACTGACTGGGTACACACAACAGTAAATACACAAGGGTCCTGTAGAGAAACCTGAATTCAGCTCTGCTCTGTTGGCTTCAAACTTTGAGAGAGATCATTTGTTTGAGAGTTTGAGAGCTCATTTTAAAATAATCTCGTACAGCATCAAGTTTCATACATGAATAAATGTGTTCTTACACCTTTTTGGTACTAATCCTACCGTCCCAAGACTGGCTCTTTTTCCCATTTAAGAACTCTGGGTAAAGTCCCAGGGACAGATATTGGGCATTGCATACAGTTCGTGTTGGTTTCCTAATAAGAACTTTTCCTTTTCCTTTTCCTTTTCCTTTTCCTTTTCCTTTTCCTTTTCCTTTTCCTTTTCCTTTTCCTTTTCCTTTTCCTTTTCCTTTTCCTTTCCTAATAATGAAAGCTACTCTTCCACGTCTGTCAGGAAAATTTATCTCCAAAAACAGTCTCAGTCTCAGGCAGAGACTATTATAGGTTGTGCTTGCATGGGCTGAACACGGTGTATTAGTCAGTCTCTAACATAAAGATCGGGAAACATCTGTGTTTGCAAAGCTTCCATGTAAAAATCGCACTTAATGCAAACTGTTTAACAAAAGCAAACTGTGGTTTTGAGACCGTATATCTGGAGGATTACAAACCTTTGTTAAACCAAGTCCTGCTAGTTCCTGGTGGTCATTATAATTACACATCCATTGTCAGGTGCTAAAAGAGATAAAACAGCATGAGAGAAGCAATCACAGATAGCAACAAAATGAACCATAGGAAAACATTTAAGACCACATGATAACAGGCTATGAGGCACTGAGGAATGCTGAATGCAGAGAATGGCCAATTCAAACTGAGAGCAGCTCTTATTTTATTCGGCTATTTCAGTAATCAGCAAGAAAGCTGTGTTACTGTCTAATGAGGTGCTGGAGCACCGAGGGCAGGGAGTGGGGGGGCTAGTGTCTGAATCTGACACCTTCTTTAAAGCTCTTTCTTCAGAGTTTATCAAGGAGAATAGTTAATTCTTGCAGGGTGCCGAGTCCTGCACAAGGGTGAGCTGACGGGTGGTTTTACTGTTCCATTAGCAGATCTCAGCAAACCTATAAACCGTGCTTCCCCGCTAAAGATGCAGAAATGCCTGCAAAGCCCATCCTTCCCCTGTAAGAACGAGAGACATGAGCATCCAGCAAGGAATTTCTAGTGAAGAAGGGAGGAAGCACTCCCAGGTGGCAGTAAGAGAGATGCAGGTGCTGGGTATTCACCCTGCCCATAATCCATTCAACTCAAGGCAACTCCCTTCTGATTTTTATTTCCAGGTAGATCTTATATCCAAACACAACAACCCATGAAGCACACACACCAAGGCAATATGCCTGTGCCAGCATCTCTCTCACAAGGGGGGCATCTGCAACAAGCATTCTCTGTGACAGGGATGTGTGGACATCCTCAAGATTTTGGGGGATTTTTTTTTGTATTGCCCTTTCAGCGCCTCTCAGCAGGCTGCTTCAGCCATGGATTTCAGTCATACAACCCCTCTTCAACTTCAAACACACAAAATAATATATATATATATAATTTTTTTTTTTTTAATTGTGTTTTCAAGTAGATTCACTCTGCAGGACATGTGTTTTTTTTTACATACAGAATGAATTCTGTCTTGAAAATATATTCCGATTTTCCCCTAACTATTCTGAGAATATGTAGATAACTCCTCTAAGTATCTTTCTGTGCCCCCAAGGAGAAATATGACTGGTAGTTGAACCACAGGGGAGCTACGATCTCCAGTTTTATCTATGCCTGGCTAGATGTGCCAACATCACTGCATTGCCCATCACCTTTTATAAAAGGAGCACATCGACTTCATAAGAGGAAGGAATTAATGGAGGCCTGTAATACTGTAATGCAAACAGGTGTATTAAAAAGTGGAAAGTGTCACCATATTAAAATGACTGTTTGCTAAATACCAGTTTTTATGTATGTAAATTAGGTGGCAGCAGAAATAACTCTGCAATATGTTGACTAGGAAACACCCTTGAAATAAAGTTCTTATCCAGCACACGTAGGCTTCATAAGCCTTTTTTCCAATACCATCATTCTAGAGCATATATTTGACCTCTTTCACATCTCCTAAGTAGAGGACTCTAAAATCTATAATCTCAATTACTGTCTTAATAGACTGTCTTCAATTGTTTTTTTACCTGTTGACCTGCAGGATAAAGCTATTTAGAAGAGATGTTATTGTGGAGAGCACTGCCATAATGAAAATGCTGAAGGACAAAAAAATCCAATAAGGAGACTGGAAAACACATTCGGAAGCACACTGCTCAAGTTTAATTTATTCACTGTGCATACTGTGAAACATCTGGGTGTCTTTAATGTACAATCAGGTGTTAACTTTGTAGCAGCTATTACAGTCAGCAGTTTGTGGGAAGTTTGATAGAAAGCAAATTGTCTGCCTAACTGATCCCATAGCACAAAGTCTTTGAATCAGAAGACAGTTTAGCACTAAAATGCAGAAGACAGGGAAGAAAGCACATTTAACTGCTGTGTAACCTTCCTATGCCTGTGTCTTTTGTTTTGCAATCCTGTAATTTTCAGAGTATTTCATGTGCAGCCATGCATCCAAATGCACCACAGCATTTAAGTTTTACCAAGTAATCTCAGCTCGCCTGATTTCAGTCCTGTAGGGCACAGGATAATGGTTTACTATGCTGGTTAGCTTATAGTAAAAAATTACTTCTTCCTTTCTCTAGAGGAAACTGCCACAGAATTTGTGTATTGCACTAACATTTAGAGGACTACTGGAAAGATGGGGAAGGACTCTTTTATGAGGGAGTGTAGAAACTGGACAAGGTGTAATGTCTTTAAACTAAAAGAGGGGAGATTTAGGTTAGAGGTTAGGAGGAAATTCTTCCCTCAGAGGGTGGTGAGGCCCTGTCCCAGGCTGCCCAGAGAAGCTGTGGATGCCCCATCCCTGGAGGTGCTCAAGGCCAGGCTGGATGGGGCTTTGGGCAACCTGGGCTGGTGGGAGGTGTCCCTGCCCATGGCAGGGGGTTGGAAATGTGTGGGATTTCAGGTCCCTTCCAACCCAAACCATTCTGTGGTTCTATGATTTCAGCGTAAGACCATTTATTATCTCCTTTGCAATCAGTTACTCCCCTTCTTGCAGCAGCAGCTCAGACCTTAGGAAAATAAAATATTCTATGCAAGGAACTACTCTCGCACAGCCCCTCTTGCTCCATCCCTTTGCGCTGCAGAATTGTTTCTCTCAGTGTGAATAACAAGTTGTTCCTCATAAATCACAGGTATCAGATGACTTTGCTTTCAAATCCCAACTGCTCTAAGTCTCACGCATATAATAAATGGTCACTCTTATAAAGAAAACTAAAACATAAGGATGAAAGCAAAGAAGCAAACAAGTATTGTATCAGACTTGAAATGCGTGGCCATTAGTTAAAAAGTGTCTTATAAAAGAAAGACCAGCACTAGTTAGGAGGTTGAGGTTGCTGTTACAGACCCACTTAGCCAGCTGTAAGCACACCTGGAAGACAGGAAGAGCAGCACTGCCCAACCAGCTGCACTGTCAGAGCCTAAATTTACTCCTTTTAGTCATACAGCACACCCCAAAGCCATGTTGGAATAATCAAGTTAAATGTTGAAGTTAGTGGGTCAAGAGGCAATGCTGAACTTTGGTTCTCCACCATCTGTGTCATCTCCAGGTGAGCCAACACCTAAACCTTCATGGTTGGAATCATGGAATGACTGAATTATGGGATCACAGAACAGTTTGGGAGAGCAGGGACCTTAAAGAACCACACACTCCCACCCCCGCCATGGGCTGGGGGCTGTGAGGGAACATGGAGCCCTCCCTCCTCCTCCTTGCCCCTCAGGGCTGCCCGCGGCCGGGCGCAACCGCGCCTGCGCGGCCATGCTGCGGCGGGAAGCGGCGGGAAGCAGCGCGCAGGCGCGGAGGGCCAGAGCCGCCGGGGCGCTGCGTTTCCCGCTGCGCCCGCGCTGATTGGCTGGCTGGCGGCGAGCGGCGGCGGCCGGCGGGTAGGTGCGGGGGGCTGCGCACTAATGGCGGCGGCGGGCGGGTGGGCGGTTAGGGGGGGTTATTGTCTCCTCCTCCGCCCTGCTTCTTATGCGGCGTGCTCCAGCTGCCCTGGCTCCAGCTCCCAAGGGCTGGAGAGGGTCCCAAGCAGATTTACGGCGAGAGGGGGGAGGTCTCAAGGTCTCCTGGTCTCCCTGGAGGCGTTGCCGAGAAACCTGGCTGGTTTTAATCGCTGGGTGTGCTCTGGGTGCCCTGTGCGGCCGTTGGGCACAGCCTGTGAGAGAGGGGCCTGCCCATGGCAGGGGTTGGACGAGGTGATCTGTAAAGATCCCTTCCTACCCCAACCACTCTGTGATTCCCGATATTAAATCCTCTTCTGATTTGCACTCGAAATCTTCCTTCCTTATTCCAACAACTCAGTAAGGGATGGCTCACAGGAGCCACAGTCCTCTCTTTACCCTGTAGCAAACTTGGGATTCACAGGCTCAAAAACCCGGTGTTAACAATATCTTATAGGTAATTATTGTGTTTTTCCACCTCACCTGATTGCTTCAGTTATTTATGTTACTAAAAAGTGTATTTATTTCTAAGAATTACTTATTTATGTTACTGAAAAGTTTCCAGGTATAACGCTACCTCATGTTGGTGTTAGTGCTACCTGGATTGTGCACTGTGAAAACATCTTTGATTTCTATAACAAAACTATCTTTTAAAAGGTTTTATTGGTTTATTTCAGGACAGTGTTTTCACGGATGAAAATATCTGAAGATCAAACACAAATGTATTTATTTTTTATTTAGTAGAGTGGCTTTGGGGCAGGCTATGTATCAGGCTGAAAAAAAGCTTTGTTTTTTCTTCTGGCTGCATGGAAAAAAATGGAAGTCGTAATTGTGAGGAAAATGGGAAATAATCTGCAAAACCAGCAGATCCAGGTTCCACAGTAAAATCTACTGGCAAATACGATTTGAACTGGCTGCTTAAGAAAACTCACACAAAAAATTGTCAACAAGATTATAGCAATATTTGTTTTTTTTATAGCTGTCTTTGCTTATATCGCTTACGTTCAATTTTCTGTTTTTCATGTTCTTGTAGAAGTTGATTGTTCTGTGTTCCCAAAGATGAAGAGAAAAGTGGCCAAAGTTGGGAAATTGAGGCTTAGTCCTAATGAAGAAACCATGCTTCTGAAAGAAGAATATGAAAGAAGAAGAAAACTGAGGCTACAGCAAGTATGCCTCTATTTTTTCAAGTTGTCTATTTCATTTAAAGATGTAACAAATAATTTTGGAAAATCAATCCAATTTTACTTCATATAAGTTAACTTTTTGCAGTGTAGTAACGTTGGGTTTATATTTAGCTTGTGGAGTAGTTTCTGTTGTTATGTTCATTTGCTAGTAAATAGATCTTCTTATGATACTGTCTCCATTAGATTCACACCAGCCCTGTTCCAGAACCTCTTCATCCCTGCCAACTTCACTGTATCTATCTTTTTAGTTTGTTTTTGTGTATCAACATAGAGATACCTCTTTTTACTGATGTGTTACACAGCAATAATTGAGAAGAAATAAGCCACTTGTGGCAAATACAAACCTAGTTTTCTACTAGATCAACCAAATTGTGACAGTGTCACAGTTCTTAATGGTTTAAATATTGCTCCTTTTAGAATTAACCTGTCTGTTCCTAATCTCATGTTTCTTTTATTTCTGTTATGCTGTGCTGCTGTTAGGACACAAGGCTATTTTTCCATTTCTTTTTACTTTTTACCCCTTAGCCTTCCGCTGTGCTGTTCTCCAAGGCATTAATTTAGCAGTATAATTGCCATTTCTCTTTAGAGTGTGTTGCATCATAATGAGAGTCTAACAAATTAATGTGTTATATTTTTGGCAAGAAGTCTATTTCAAACAGTTATTACACTTAGTTTATCAGCTGTGTGTTGCTCTCTCACTTTAAGTAAAACTTTTAACTTTGAGATTAAATTTAGTATATGATACTGATTTTGAAAGTGTAATGGCAACTTTAAAGTATTTTCTGAACAGATTTTTTTTTAATGTATCCTTCCATCTAATCTTCAGTTACAAGGAGGGAGTGTGTATTGTGGAAGTAATTGTTGCAAAAAACACTGTGCTTTTACTAAGTTACTGACAAAACATAAATGCTATTTCTACAGGTTAGAGAGCAGCAGAAGTACATTGCCTTACAGATAAGACAGAAAGTAAAGCAAAAGAGGGAAGAACAGCTGCATCAGTTGGAGGAGACATTAAGAGCTGAATGGCAGAAAGAACAAGATGAGAAGATAAAGGCCTTAGAAAAACTGTTTTTATCAAGCTTAAGAGCTGTTGGTGAGGGTCATCGACAAGCCAAGGAGAACGTAAGTACACAGCTTAATGTTGCAACAGATATACCCTGGTATTCTTGAAATAACAAGGTTGCATTTTTTTATATTCCTGGTTCTTAGAGTCCTAATATTTGGAAGGTAGAAATGTTTTAAATGTTTACGTGTGTTTTTTTGCAGATGTTTATCCATGAGACCATGCATGATGAGAAGTAATGAAAACTTTTTATTAGGAAAGATTTATAGCCTCATTGTTGCTGGATGGAAACTCTTAGACATCTAAGCATGAATAGCCTATTTAATTATTTTTAGAAGCTTGTTTAAGAGTCTGCATGATTTTTGTCTGTTTTTTTTAAGTAGTTTTGTACAGTCTTAATACTGCATTAAGTGCTCCAGTAGTCCAATCTGTTGAGGCTTTTGCTGTGCAAAACTCCTAAGTTGTGTGTACAATATCACATTTGCTTATGTGATACTTTGTATTAAGATAATAATTTGTCCAAACTGCACATGGTGAGTTGTCCCAAATATGCCAGTAAACATAGTAACTTTGTTTCTCTACCATCTAATAGTTTCTATGCTTAAGATGAACTCTTTTTTTTTTTTCTTCAGTGGCTTAAAAGGTCTCGGTAAGGACGTCAGAGGTTTTTGCACAGGTGGTGAACTGGCATCAGTTAATTCTGCAACTGCAAACTGTCTTCGCCTCAAAACTGTAATTTGTGTAGGCCTGATCTGAGAGGTTGCTGACGTTGTTCCGTGAAAATCTGTAGATTTGCATTGATAGGCAATTGTTGTAATTAATGGCTGAAAGATAGTAAGGTACTGTCGCTATACAGCTTAATCAGCATTTAAAATGTTGAGGTATCTTTATATTACTGTCTTCATTAAGAGATGCAGAGAGAAGCTAAGGTTTCCACATCAATCTTTGGTTCCATTGGCTGAGGAATATGGCAAACTTACTGCTGTTGGTGGTAGACAAGAAGAGAATAAAGGAGATAGAGAAGAAAATGTGATTATCTGGAGGATTTTTACTCTGATATAATAGAAGGGAATTCAGGCTTTTGATTCTTACCAGCAATAATTTAATTTGAAGTATGACACTGATAGTATGAGGAGTAAATCCTGGATTAATCACGTGCAATATTTTATTAAGGAACCTGATTTAGAAGCTCTGGCAAAGCAAGCAGAAGAAAGGAAGCAAAGAGCAGAGAAGAGACATAGGAAAGCCTTGAGAGAGCAGAAGTTCCAAAAAGAGAAGTTACTTCATGAGCAAACCCGGTATGCAGTAGATATTGGGTATCATTAGGCATAGAGTGTGCTTCATGGTGTTACGTGGTGAAAGGCAAAAATCACAATGTTTGTTTGCAGCTTTTTAATTTTGATTTTTTTTTTTTTGTGTGTGTTAAAGGGTACTAGCTTGTGGACAAACCCATGGATTTTGAGAAAACTTTTTAGTTTTAAAGCCAAGATCCCCATGTCAAGTACACAAATTGATCTGGTCAACTCCAATGGCCAGGGAGCCTGTCACCTCTGTATTACTATTTTCAGTCCAGGTTATTGGCAGCTACTTAGTGACAGGTGAAATGAGATGTTCTTAGTCCAGCTCTTGGTGGAAAGTTACTCCTTTGAAAAAAGGACCTATTGCATTTGACACTGTCTTCCTTATCTCTTTAAGGAAAAAAAAAAAAAGGCACAAATTGGTCCAAACTTGGACTGACATGAAAAATAAATAGTGTACTCGTGGGGATAGCTGAGCTTGAGTAGAGTTGACACCTATTGATTAAATACTTAGCTTTGTGCACACTTCAGTGATTAAAATATGTTGAAGTGATGCAGAGCTTTCTGAAAAGCAGGATTTTGCTTTGATCCAGAGAAGCTCACGTGTTATTAATGTTTTTGCATTACTTCAAAAGTTAATTTTTCAGTGCTGCCTTTCAGTATAAGTTTTGTTGACTCTTAGATGTGCTTCCCCATCCCTGTCTCTCAATAATTAAATGGAGTCAATGATTATATTTTTAGGCTTGCCTTTTATTTTACACAGTTCTGTCATTGTTGCTTGAATTATTTTTCATCCTATCTCTCACTCCCCATTTATTTATTAGACGAATAAATGCACGCAAGCATGCTCTGGATGTGGAAAGAGAAAGAGCAGCAAAAGTTGCAAGCCTACCACCTCCTCCGCCCCATCCTCTTGAGGTATGTATCCACAATGATCAAAAAACACTTTTTTTTTTCAGCAAGATTATGGAAAATGCTCTTTTCTCTGATCATCTAATAAACTGGAAATAATATATTTGGAGTTCCATAAGCGAAGTCTGTACTTGAGAAATGTTATTTTGCTGTTATGCATAATTATATTATGGATCTGTGCTTGCCCTGCTTTGAGATGGATGTGTCAGCTGTTGTAAGTGGGTTTTGTATTTGTACATTAAAGCTCAAGTGCTTTTGTGTTGAGGTAATGCTATTGAAACAGGGAGGCAGAGCTCTGTGCTGAATGTCAATTTGTGCAGAGATGTTCGCTGTAGGCAGCGAGATGCTCTCAGTCATTAAGCCCTCTAGGTATTCCTTGGGCTGCTGTGATTAATTATTAATTGTATGCAAATATTGAAATGACATAATGTTTTCAGGAGAGAATTTAGTGTTTGTTTTTAATTCTTAGCTTTCTTCTGTTACTAATTGAAGTATGGAACTCACTTCTCTTTCATTTAGTTGCTTTGTCAGAGACACCTGTGATACAGCTGCACTTATTTCTACTTTTTCTTTCTAGAATTTTGAAGCAAAAAAGATCCCTGCAGTGAAGGCCTATGGTGCTGGCAACTTCTCCATCACGCGTTACCATATTTCAGAACCTTATGTAGATAGAGAAATGGATGGAGAACAGGTGATTAAGTGTTTGTGACATATGCATCCGTGTATCTTTATATTGCACATTGTGTGTGGCTATCAGATATCAGCAGGTCGGCTTCCTAGAACTTGTTTAACAACGGAAACTTGTATAAAGCAGCCTTTATGAGTTAATAATCAAAATCTTAGCTGATGGGAACTTATGAGGACTGTTTTGTGTTCAGTTGTTGCCAGGATCACTCCTCACACTTTTTGTAATGTGAGTAGGCCTCTGAATGGAGGTGAATTCACAAGACTGGCATGTTAGGGCACTGCAGTCTTCTGCTTTGTGGCTTATGCTAAATGAATAGTTGCAGTTGCCCTGCTTTTTTCCTCTTTTAGTTGTGTTCACCCAGTCTTTACCTGATATTCACGTTCGTCTGTTCATGCAGTCAACTGTTCTAGTTTGCCAAAATGGCAAAGGTCTGATTTGAGAAAAAGAACGATGAACAGAGCTTTGCCAGGTGAAAAGGTTTGCTCAGGTTCACAGTGCAAGCAGACAAAGGCTCAAGTCAGATCAGAAGAAGGGGAGGATCTGCACAAGTGAGAGATGGAGTAAGGACTTAGCTTTTAGAGGTGATCCGTTGTTTGGTTTGTCTGTGAGGTGAGATCACGGTCTAAATTCTTGTTTGGGATCAGCCTCTTTTAGACTAGACTCTCTACAGTCAATAAGCTTCTCTTTGTGACTGTTCTCTCTAGTGGCTTTGTTTTCATTCATGAAGTTTAAGGTTTTCTTGACCTTTAAAAGACTAGGTCTAAACAATAAGAGCAGATTCTGTGGTTTGAGCTTTATATCATAAA
Source organism: Anas acuta (assembly GCF_963932015.1). NCBI lineage: Eukaryota > Metazoa > Chordata > Aves > Anseriformes > Anatidae > Anas > Anas acuta. The sequence goes on from NC_088979.1 coordinate 11,118,360, forward strand.
ATTCCTAAATGTCAATCTTCTGCCTAGCTTATGTGCAACTTTTTAACTTGAGTATTTATTGAAGTGTTTGTTTTTAATTAAACATTGCAGATTATTTTTTTTTGTCGTTGTTCCCAAATGAAAATGAAAAAAAAACTTCTGGCCTTCTTGTTTAAAACAAAACCATGACCACAGAAGTAGTGAATCAGTAATATTGATTACATTATTCATTTTAGCTTGTATTGTAGGAAAAACAACTGCTCTGCTATAATGAATAAATCATACAAACGATTGTCCCTAGTGGAGTTAGGAACTCGAATGCTTTGACACCTAACACTTAGCAAATGTGTAAATATGCATTTTTTTTTCTCCAAATGTATAAATACAACTTGGTTTTGTTTGCAGCTGAGTACTATAAAACTTCTGAGAGTGTTTGTATGGTGTTGTATGCCTTTTTAAAGTGGATTTGGTACAGAATTATTTATTGTTACATTTACTTTAAACTACCACAAGAACTTGGTGGACTAAACTATTAATTGACTGCCAGCCAGATGCTCGGTTAGCTGCTGAAGAGGAAGTGAAGCGCTTGGAGGAGCTGCACAGAGATGCAGAGAGGGAGAAAAGAGAGCAGGTTGCAAAGGCCCATCTCAGAGGAAGTCATGCCTTGAAGAAGGTCCATTTGGCTCAGGTAGGCAAAGTAAACGTGCCTGTTTTTCACGTTGAAATGACCAGTGTTACCTAAACTATAGGTTTTCTAAGGGGCTGTGGTTTCAGGAGGTGAATTAAATAGGGTTTTCAGAATGCTTCCAAAAATCATCAAGCTTGTCTTCTTAATTTTGGCTCTCTGTAAGTTTATAAGACAAGAAACCTTTTTGACAAAGATAAACTAGAAATGTTTGGAAGGAGAATAGAGACTGCAGATAATCTGTTCTTTTTTCCTTATTCAATGCCATAGCTCTTACAGGGACTATTTTTACAGTGCCTTTGTTTGAAATAAGTCTTCTTTCATTTGTTTTCATCGGCAGAGGTCAGGGTAGTCCCCTGTGTCAGTTCAATGAGAAGTAGAAATGGAATTTTTGTTTTTTAAATACATGATAGCGTGGAAAAAAATTTCAACTTGACAAAGTTGTGAGTCCTATACTTCAGGAACTTGTGTTGCTTGTTTTTTTTGTTATACTATAAAGGTGTTCTTGAGCTGAAGTAATACCTTGTGAGTTAACTGATGGAAGTATTTAGATAATTAATGGTAGAATTAATGATAGAACTTTTCTGCCTGGAAGATCAACAAATTCAAAGTTTTAATTTCATCAACTGTTCCTACAGCCATTGTTTTTATAAACTTGTTTACTTAACAGCTGTGTGAGATCAAGGAAAAAGCATATAATGGTTTTAAATTATGACCAGAACGATGGGTACCATTTTGCAAAGCACCTGTAAGAGTGTCAGTCACCCTAAATCTGACTAATGTGCTTTTGAGAAAATTGAAATCTATAGACTCAAAATCTATAGACTCATTATCAGTCCTTCTCCCTCTCTTATGTTCAGCTTACTTTACATAAATGTTTTAAATTAGTATTCAGAGCAGTCAGTTGTGGGTTGGTGCTCCTCCCAGGCTATTTCCTCTACCTTTGTATCCTGCTTTTTACAAAAGGCGTAAGGACCTTTTACTACCAAAAGACAGCAAGAGATGCCAGTAAGCCTGAACTTACTCTGCCTCAACTCCAAGGACTTCTGCAGAATCTGTTAATGGAACAGTTTAGAGTCGTCTTCAAATAATACACTGCTTACACTTACCTAAGTGTATATGCAGTGAAAGCATATGCTTAGATATGTACCCTTCTTCCAGTGTCCTTGTTAATTTTTGAGCTGCCTCCATCTTTTTTTTTTTTGTTAGTTATCTGAGGTTCTATAAAGTTGCAAGAACTTCTTTTTCCACAGCTTTTTTTTAACACCTTTGTTTCTAGTGTGTCTGTATATATGCTTCAAATTTCTGGTATTACTACATCTTGTCATTCATGCATGTTTTTTTTTCTGTGTCTGAAAAACTTTAAGACAGAAGTCAGATGAAATAACAGCATGCGGAATGTGTAAGAATGCACCATGTGTATTTATATCTAAGAGGAAAGAAAATTCAGTCACTTGTCTGAAGTGCAGAGATCATGTTTGTCCTGACATGAGCTGGTACAAATGCTGATAGTCTGTCTTCAAATCCATACTTGGATTCAAATTGGGTGTCTTTGCAGTTATGCTCAATCTGTTGTTGGTGTAAAATTTGTTCTATTAAATGTGTGTACAGGAGAGGAAACTGTTCAATACTGTTTTATATTGATTGTGGGCATACCACTTCGTTATCATATTGTACCCAAGGCTTGTGCTGAATAAAATTGAGCTTCATCATGACTTTATCATGGCACGTCTCAAAGTATCTATGAGATTCTCAGAAATTATTAGTATTTCTTATGAAAAGCCAACAGATTTTCTTTTAATTTTTGGGAAAAAAAATCAGCATAATTACTTTAAATTAAGGTTCTGCTAGTGTAGAAATCTGGAAATATTGATGTTATTTTCCTTAAGAAGTAAAAGCAATTGCTGGGAAGGGATTTTCTGCATAGAAGCTTGTGACAGTGACAGACAACACAAATCTCTCAAACACAGCTTCCTGTGTTTAATTGAGATATGATTGGCCCTAAATGAGTAATTTAACTAATTTGGGGAACTGAGAAAGTTATATTACTGATGTTTGTTGTTTAAAAAAAAAAAAAAACACCTTCAAATAAGGCTTTTTAAAAATAGCTTTAATGTATCACTGTGCTGCACCAAGAGTATTAGCTTACTTTAGCAACTCTTATTTTTAAGTACCATATACTAACAAAAATAGTTTATTGAAGGAAGTTCTCCTTTACTTCAGAAAACAGATTTAATTCTGTTTAGGAAAGTTGGCCTACAGTGTACAACTCAGCTCTTCTTTTAACATTAGATCTTTTAGGTAGTGTTTGGCTGTGTTTAAAATGTCTTCCCCTGAGGAAATGAACCTGCTCCCTAGAACAAAATCAGCTAAATGTTTAGAATTAAACTTTGCGGTAACCAAATTGGAAGTATTTTATCAGTCCTGACATACAGCTGTCCGAAGGTTAACACAAAATGTTTCTCACCCCTTTCCTTGAAGGACAGGGAAAGGCTACTGAAAGAACTTGAACAAATGCAGAATGTGGATCGGATGCGCAGGAGGCAGAGGGTGGCGCAGATGCCACCGCAGCTTTTTGTACCCGCATACAAACGGATGGAAATAAAAGACGACTGGCAGAGAGAACTGGAGTTTGCCTTTGAAGATATGTACAGTGAGGACAGGCGTGAGTAATTTGTGGGAGGCTACTGCAGCTACCTGTTCTGGGTGCAGCAAGTAGCGGGGCTCTGTGTTTATTCCTGGTGGATGCACGCTTTCAAACCAGGATTACGTACTGTACACAGCAGTACGTAGAACACAGCACTGGGCATTACACACAAACAGCACGAATTGGCTCATTCTGTTCCCTGCTCTGGCTGAGCAGGCTGAAGGCTGCTTCATGGGAAAATGTCTGCACACACAGCAGAGATCTCTGTAGCGATTGGTCTCAGACACTCACTGAACCCAGCAGCTGGTCCCTGTACCCCAGCTCTCCTCAGACATACACACCCCTGAGGTTTCCAGCCCTACGTGTACATACACCACCTATCTCCCCCCTAATTCTCCAAAAATGGGTCTTAATTACCCAGTCTGTCCAGAACTGATCAAAGACCCTGTAGCCCTCCAGTTACCTTGCATGTGCACATGTGCCCTGTTATCCTCAATCTGTGCTATGGATCCCTCACAAAGATGGTTTTAGAAGCTCATCGTACCCAGCAGCTGGCCCTGGATCCTCAGCCTGCCCACTTGCTGGCTCCTGGGCATGCAAACAGCTGAGGCTTTCTGCTCTGCTCTAATTAGTGATACACAGACCCCCTGTAGGTGCAAATATAGGCACCCACTATGGATGCCTGCAGTAACTGTAAATACCTAGGCTATCCAGTAGATACCCTCAGTTGTCTGTCAAATAAATGTATGTGCGCGTGCCAGCAGGTTTCTAAGTTGAGCTTGAGCTTCCTGCAATCTCCCCTGTAGGTGGCTTGGATCTTCTGATCCTACAATAGCCAAGTTGTAAACCCTCTGTCCTTCCCAGGCTTTCCAAGCCTCTTGCTGTTCTCCCTGGCTAGTCTGGCTTGCTGTTTGCTAGTTATTGCACACTGGTACATATACCCATGTAGTATGCATACGTTCTTGTTTACACTCCACTTTCTGTCTGTTACACACCCATACATGTGCACACATGCAAAGTAGAGAGTTCCTCACATGGGAAAACAGATAAAAATGGAATTTAGCAAGAAGACAGGGCAGGCTGCCAGAAACCAGGCTGTGCAACATCAGACCAGTGTACTCACTGGCCCCTTTTATGCTCTTATTCCTCTGTTTTCTCCTAAGACTTGTTAATCCTTCCCTTTCCCTGTTTTATTTTTTTTTTCCCCTAACTGTCCATAGTAAGTCTAGTACAATATTAAGGTGCTCTTCACATGTGTCCCACACCCCTTGTAGGCAGTAACCCCTCAGTCAATAAGGAGATCCTGAATCCTCTCCCCTGGATTCATCTTCCAGGATTTTGCACCTGGACCATGGGGTTGATGGCTCCCATGTGACAGCCCCGTGAACAGCCAGGTCAGGGTGCTCCTTTTTTCTGATGAGTTTGCTGGGATTCTCCTGCAATGCTTTTTGCACGGAGATGAGCCTTTTATTTTAAAACCTTTTATATTGAAATACTTAAAATATTCTACTGGAAAACACTGTAGAAGTTCTGAATTAAAAAAAACTAATGATCTAAATGGTATTAAATTTAAAAGTCTTCTATTTTGGGGGGTAAAAGTAGTTGAATTAAACATGTTGTGAAACAAATTGATGTTGGAATTTCTCAGTGTCTTGCAGTGTTTGCTTTTTATTCTGATTGGTCGTTTTTTGTGGTTGTGTTCCTTAATTAGAAATGAAAGGAGACCTGATTTTGCAGTTTGAGCCACAACCTTTGCCAACCCCTTCTGATAGATCTCAAGATAATGATCTCGATCTCTCTTTGGAGCAAGAATCTGCTTGTGACAATCGACAAGAATCAGAACAGATGACAGAAGGGGAGGTCCCTGATGAATCAGAAAGTAAGGCTTTCAAATGTTAACTTAGTCTTTTTGATTTTATAGTAGAAGAAAAGAGATTGCGATTTGATATATTAAATGAATTAACTTCAGTATTAGCTAAAATGTATAAGTACTAAAATGCTTTAACAACTATGAAATATTTCAGAATTAAGTGAATTATGATGTTTGTCATGGATGATAATATTCTAACAAACGCTCCGTGCCTGGAAGTGTTCAAGGCCAGGCAGGAGGGGGTTTTGAGCAACCTGGTCTGGTGGGAGGTGTCCCTGCCCATGGCAGGGGGTTGGAGCTGTGTGGGCTTTGAGGTCCCTTCCAACTCAAACCATTCTGTGACTGCATGATTCTATAAATTCTATAAAATACAAATTTAAAATAGAAATGTGAGTTCTTTTTTCTAATATTCTTCGGTTTGTTAATATACTGAGAATAATTTTAACTGATGTCAGAACTACACTTTTAATAGCTGTGATAGTTCCTCTATAATTACCCCAAATGGTGGGATGGCATTGGTATATGAACTTAAATATGTTTTGTGTGCTTTGAGCTATTAGTCCAGTGAATAGCTGTGTTAAAATTTGACTTTGTGTGAAAGTCCACTTACTGTATGTCCTTTATGCTCAGGTTTGTGATCGAGTTGCTTCATCTTGTGAGTAGGCCCCAATAATTGCATGTAGTGTGTGTGTACTCTTTGCTTGTGGTATCACCAGGATAATGCAATGTGAACAAGGTGTGTTAGTGAACATCGCTGTGTGCCCAAGCATTTTTTCCATGTCCCTTTGTTGGCATTATCCATATTTTGGTCTGTGATGCATTATGGTGCCAGTGGTAATGCACAGGAGGGGGTAGAAGCATACAGACGAGGGGAATAATGCTGCTGGCTTCTGCAGCAGTGGAATTTGGGATTAATTTTACTCTGAAGTACTGCAACTGGCTGAGCCCTCCTTTCATAGCATCCTGAGACAAATTGCTGCTTCTTTCTTTCAAGTAAGAGAAAATACTTGTTAAGCCTTGACACCTTGACAGTATAGCTGAGCTATTTGTCCAGTTGTGTGAGCAATTTAAAAAAATAAAGATTTTTTTGCTTTCTATGACATGAGGAGTCCTTACCCCAAACTTAAAGGTGTATGTTCCTTACAGAACACGAAGAGGCAAAAACTCACCAATCTCAATCAAAACTTGCCTTAAAGAAGTTGCTGAACAAGATTAGAAGCCAAAAAGAGGAATGGACATCAAAAAATGAGAAAGAGATTCCAAGTGAAGCTGAGACTATTGAATCGGGCACAATTCCTAGTGAGGAGAGACAGCTCTGTGATGTAGAACTTGACTGTGAGCAACACAAAAATTCAGTATGTGAAGCCGAAGGTATGTAGTATGTACTTAAATCTAAACATGTTGTGTAGGAACAACAAGATCTATGAGGGTGGACTGTAATAAAGTTGTTTAATGAATTTTTCAGTAGTGGTATTTTATCATGTTCCTAGAGAGTAAAGTTCTTTCGTCTCTGCCCTTGTCTTCTAGATTCATTGAAAACACAAAATGGGATAGGTTTTTGCTCATTTATTCACCTTGCCAAAAAAGGTCTTTTGGAAGAAAGATGTCTAAATACCTTTATCTTGTAAATCTTGCCCAAATTTTTGTCACACTTGGTGTTGCCATGTTTTAAAAGGCAACCAAGAGGAGAATTCTCAGTGCAAAATTGTTCGCTGAAATTCCATACCCGTTAAATCGCAAGAACTGAATGCTTCAGAGATTCACAGCTAGAAGTGCTTCAGACAAGCATGAAGCGATGTGTCTGTAGTGATGTATTTTTCCTGGTCTCAAGGCACCACCCCAGAAGGCCCCAGGGTAAAACAGGAATTTACAGCAGTCCAATGTTCTATTTTGTTTGGTAGCCCAAGCAGTTTGGGTTCCTCTTTGTTCTGGGCCTGTGCTCTTTTGTTGGTGAATTTGTATGCTAAGTGTGATTTTTTTTGAAGTCTATTAAAATGATTTTTTCTTTTTCTACTTTGATAAGGTGCTTGCTGTGGTTTTGTTTTAAATAAGCTTAAGTGTTTCAGTTCAGTCATTTACATGGATACACCAGCGTAATTCCAGGGGACTGGAGAGTGTAGCAAGAGTTAAAACGTGCCTTTACTGAAGACATGCTGCTATTTGAAGTACAGAATGAAAATCTGCTTTTTGTGCAGTAGCTAAATATTAGATCACTTTCCCAGAGACTGCCGGTTTTAGATCCTCTTTTTTTTTTTTTTTTCCTCTAAGTTACTGCTTTTTTTCCCTCGGGATGATCTTGCTATTAGGCTACCAAGTTACCTGGTTAGAAACCATCTTCAATCCTGTTGGAGCCGGGCCATTATTTATATTCAACAAAGGCACATGATAAAGGGCCATTAATGGCTTAAATAGTACAAAACCTGATTTTTCCAGCTTATGGAGGTGGGCAGAGTGGGATGAAGATGGTCATCTTGTCAAGACCTGCTTGTGCATTTTTGTTTAGAGAGTTTGGGAAACTGTAAAGCAAGATGTAAACATGATCCAAAACTCTTTCTGACTGCATTTACAGTTAAATAACGTATATATTTTAGACTCTGTGGAAACATTGGAACATACAGCTGCAGCTGAAAGTTCAATTCTGATCCATCCTCAAGAACAAGCAGCTAAAATTCGAATGGAAAATGAGAGAAAGAAGTTGGTAAGTGTATGTATATGTACTTTTCTTGTCTTAGTTATGATGTAAAAAGTGATTTACAGAAGATGTTTCAGCTTATAATGCTGTGATAGGCCCTTTTAACATGCTGTGAACATTTAAATGAACTTTTAATGAGAATTCCAATTGTAGATTAATCCTTTTTGGCGTAGGGAAAATGTAGCCAACAATACACAACTTCGAAACTCTGTGTAATAATACTGGAAAGTCTCTGGGATTGGTTATAGTGACAGGAAAATTTTACAGATTATTTTAATTCCTAGTTAATTAAAAAAAAATCGAATGCAAGAAGTCATTTATATCTGTGAATGCTATATTTAGAAAATAATAGCTTTGTTCATTATATGCAACATATACATAGTGTATATATTGCATTATATTTTCATTGTATCATAGATATTTAGAAACCTGCTAGCTGTTATGTGGTGGTTTATCAATTTAAAACAAAAAGTAGGAATTAAGGTCCCAGTTGAAGTTCAGAGATTCGGGAAACATTTGTCAACATAGTGTTTTGCTAGAGGTGTGTGTGTGGGGGAGTAACCAAACTTTCACCAAGGATCTGCTGCTTTGAAAACATTTGTTTTCTCCCACTTTGGATCTGTGCAGGTGTATTTATTTCCATGTCTGCATTAACTGTTCTCAGGTCTAGCTTTTCCTCAGGTTGCTCTTCCTCACATCCCCATTCAGACCCTGCCACTATAAATTGTTGTCCACCTCATCTTCGTCAGTGCTTTGAAATTTTTCTTCACTTCCATTCTAAAATGATATGTGCTGTTGCTCCCTGTGGATAGAAGTGATTTGTAGATGAAAGATACTCGGAAAGAGAATAAAAATAAACAAAACACTTCAGAGATCTATGGAGTGCTCTTAAACTGGTTATACATTAGCAATTTTAAAAATTTGGTTAGACTCAAATTAACATTTAAATGCACTGAAATCTTGATGAAAAGCTCTATAAAATGCAAAATAGGCTTCTGAATACAGTTTAAAAGAAGGACTTCCTTTGCAACCTCTGGAGAATTATAATTTATCTTGAATGATTACATTTTGATTTTTATCCATTCTGTTAATGGGTAGATGAAAATAGCACAATAACTAACAGTCCCTGAAACTGTTTGAAATACCTAGTCAGGCAACTAAAAGTATTCTAATAAACTGGAATTATTTTTGAAGGCCTCTTACAATTTGGAAAAGCCTGTCATATGTAAGCAATAAAATTTCTGGTACAAGTTGCAAGTTGGAGCAAAGCTTTGTGTGTGGGGGTGTTTTTTTTCCTCAAGTCGTGTACATTTTTTTCAATAGATTGAGCAAATAGAGCAACAGAAACAGGAACAGCTGGCCTTGCTAAAGCAAATCGAAGAAAAGAAAGCACGTTTGGAGGCTGATCTTCTGAAGATCCAAATGCAAACCTGTTTGGAGGAGGCGAAGAACAAAGAGGAGGAGGAAGAGAAAGGTCAGCCAGTACAAAGCTGCAGCATTCCTTCTCCAGATCAACCAAAGGAAGTGGAACAGGAGGTGAAGAATTGTAGAAAGTTGTGTGTGTGTGAATTATTTCATTTTTATTTTACAAGAATCAAGAGCACCAATAGCTAGTTTTAAATTCTGTCGGTCAAGATCTTGTTTTTATTCCTTAGGCCATGAATCAGAAGGAGCTCTTATACATAAAGACCACAACTTTCTTTGTCTAATCTAGAGCTTCTGCTTCCCATGATACCAGATAAACACTTTGAATATTTGCTTATCTTTGCATAGTTCTGGGGACAGCAAGTGTGTATAGAATACGTGCTAGGAAAATCTGATTAGAGTTGTATAATGATGATACATGTACAAATATCCTTCTTTTTGAAGGAAAAAAAAATCTTAAGGAAAAAGTAAAGAAAAAAAGCACCTACACCTTTTCCTCTTTGTCTAAATCCTAAACATCTACTTAAATGAAAGGATATTTATTGTCAATATTGAAGGAAAATAGCTTTTATTTTTATTTTTTTAATTTTATTTTTTAATTTTGAACCATTTGCACAACGTTTGTTCTCCAAAAAATTTGTTTGCCTTGTAAAATCAAACATTAGATTGTTACTCCCTCACTTTGCTACTGGGTACAGTTACTTCCCTGAGCTAAGCACGCTGACTTTGGTATATGCTCCACTTGCCAAGAGAGACTAGCTGTAGGCCACGTGTTCCAAAAACTGCTTTAGCTTCAGTGCATGAGGCTGAAATCTCGCAGACTTCAAGTGGTGGTACAGATAGGTTTCTGTAGACCTGGGAAAACAAAGATTCAGTTTAAGATTGTTGCCTTAACAGTTTTCTGTGAGTTATTTGTATACTTCTACTTAAAATTATTCAATTTCAATTAGTCTGGAAGTACTGCTGTGTCAGAAACTAGAAGCCCTAGAGAAGACAGCCACTTACAGATGATCCGTAATTATCAACAGCGTCTTCTACAGCAAAATAGGTAAATTACTTTATGAAATGAAAGTTCTGACTTGTCTGCTTCAAAATAATTTAAATTGCTTTGATTATTGAAAATGCTGGTCTTTGCAGCAGTCTGGAAATATTCATGTCTTCTGTATGTTTAGGCTGCATGAACGGACAATTGAAGAAGCCAGAAAGCGTCTACAGGAGTATCAGAACAAACTGAAGGAAAGATACTCGGCTGCTTCTGTAACACCTTCAAGCTCTGTGGAAACAAAATCAGTGCTAAAGCCTGTCTTAGAGCCAGTTCTACAGAGGCAAAGAGTGCAACGGACACAGCACCAGTCTCCTGAACAAGTTTGTGCAGAAGACCATGCACGGTCACCACCTGTTTTTTCCAGCCTATCTAATGTTCCTGAAGGCACGTCATCACAAAACCACGAGGAGCAAACGCATCATGTTTGTCCTGGTAGACATACACAGCCTCTAGAAATGTCAAAATTGCGGTATGGAGAGTTTAACTTGCCGTGGAGCTGTCCTTCACAGGAACCAGTGAGCCTGTTGGAAACCTCCCCTGATCAGGCCAGAGAGCCATCTCCATTCCAGTTACCGTCAGCCTCTGTCACACAAGATGTTGCTGCAGTCAGAACACGAACAGAAGCACACGTACAGCACGTTAGGTTTGCTTTGCCTGCAGAGGATTCCTCCGAGCCTTCAGAAGCAGAGCACTTTCAGGAATCATCTCAGGTGATGTCTGACTGCCAAACAGAAACAGAAGCTGTAGAAGAGCCTCCCCTCACAGCAGCCTTTACGCCAGCCACAGGATCTCATGTGGTGCAGGCAGCCACAGCTGAGTTTTTGGAAGGTCAGCACGGGTCTGTAGGGAGCACCACCAGAACAAGCCTCGAGCCCACCACTCGTACTGAACCTGTGACTTCATCTCATGAAGAAGGCGTTGAGGAATTCTTGACATCCAAAAGTGGACAGGCATCTTTGTTAAATTATTCTGGAATACTGAATTTAAGGGATAGGATGTTGGCCTCATCAGAAAGCATCCGGGCTCAGCAACGGTATTTGAAAGAATTGCAGGAGCAGCTAGATGCACAAAGGGAAGCTCTTCTTTCTCGACAGAAAATACAAGAGCAACTACTTCTACAGAAGCACAATAAATTGAAGGAACAGATGCAGATGCAGGAACAAGAGGCTTTGAAAGAATTTCTGAACAAGCAGGTAAGCTTTATAAATGCTTTGCATGGTGAGTCGTCTAGTAGATTATAAAGCTTTAGGGTGAATGGTAGGATCCTGTAATGAAAATTTTAATAAGGACTTGTGATTTGTGAACTGTAGTTCTTTCCCATAACTTCTTATTGCGAGAAGTTTCTTTTTATGTGTACGTATTCAGGAAATGTTTTCATAGTTGCACTCCTGACTTGTAATTCTGCTCATTTCTGGGTAATGGCAGAAAAAAGCAAGTTTATTTTTGAGCTAATGAAGCTCCTTTTGCCCTTTCTTAACCTGAAGCCATCTTAGAAAAATAACTGTTTCCTTGAGCCTTGCTATTGCAGTCTTCATACAGTTAAAATTCCTGAACTCAGGAGTGGAAAAGTACAAACAGACTTATTTAAAAGTACAAACAGAGGAATTATTCCTCTTAAAAATGCTGATTATTCTAATAAAATCTAATGAATGCCTTGAAAATGTACTCAATTGTTTTATCACACTAGGGTTGTAGAGCTAAATATGTTATCTGTGTGCCCAAATGTTTCAGCAAGATATACAAGGCACTTGAATTTCTTTCTCAAAGGAGAAGCTTAGTATTGTAAAATACACACAAAAGAAAATACTGGCTTAATAAATGAGTATAAATATAATCTTAAGTACTGCTGCTTTTTTTTCTATTTAAGGTAAGACGTATCAGCACAAATGAAGAAATGACGGAGGCACTAATGCCTGACTGGATTAACAGGAGTGATATTTTCCAAGATTCAGAAAACTACCAGCAAGAGGACTGTGGCATGAATAAACTCCACAGAAATGAAATGATTTCGCAGTGCATCGATCTAGCTGGGCAAACTGGTAAGGCTGTTACAGCATTTTTTATTACAATATTTTTTTTTCCCTTTTTGCTGCTGAGATGCAGTTCTCTTCCATTTGCTCAAGCTGATCTGATAGATTGGTTGTAACACGCTAGGGGATTTTAATCCACAAAACTTTATCTTGCAGAACAGCCTGAGAAAGTCCTACATAGAGAACAGAAATGGAGATCTTCCAAACCACCCGTGACAAAAGTCAAGTTAGGGCTTGACTTGGAACAGCATGAACTTAGTGTTATTCCAGAGGTAGACACACCGAGGAGTTGCAACATTTCTTTTGCAGGTAAAATATATCTTTGATAAAATATATTGTATTTACACACATACACATGTATATATGACAAATGATTATAAAAAATACAGATTAGAGGAAATGAATCTTTTCTGAAGCCTTTGAGCTGATTGATTGTAAAATACTAGTTGATACTGTTCTAAGGTGTAATTTATACACGGTCCTAGGCAGCTATTGCTGAGAAAAACTTATCCTGTTAGGGTCTGACTAAAAAAAATATATACAAAATAAAAATCCAGTGAGAAAAGAAAATTTACTGTGATTCTGGGACTGAAGTTTCCTGTTGATTTTTCTTTTGGGCATATGATAAAATTTGCAGGGTCTGTGTTAAAAATTCCTTTCATATCAAAGATACAAGATTGAGTGCAGAATAAAGTCTTAGGTATTCATACCTTGTTTCCTCTGAGGGTTTAATCTGATGTGAATATATCAGTTAACTGCAAAAGGAACCATCAGAGCTGATGGAAGGGTGTTTAAAAGTTCAGTTTGGGAGCATAGCCAGAATGAGTGAAATCTTTAAAATAAAGAGCTAGTATCTTGTGTCTACAGAAAATTTTATGAGCTCTTTTGTTTTTTCAATTACACAACACTGTAACAATTCCAGAACAAGCACACAAAGCAGTTACTGGTTTCTGTTACCATTTGTATGCAGTAGTTAGTAATTCTTTGTAAAGAACATTAAGTAACAGGTACAACAAACTGATGTTTTCTTTCCCCCCCACACCTCAATTCACCCAAGTCTCTTTGCAGCTAAAATCTAATGAATATTTTACAAGGCTTTAATATTGTTCTAGTGTTTCTAAAAGAGTGAAGCAGAACAATCCAAGTAATTACAGACCTGTCAGACTGGCACTGATCATGAGCAAAATAATGAAACAGCTGATACGGGACATTTTTTAATTAAAGAAAAGTAATTAATGTTAGCATCAGTTTATGCAGAATAATTCTTGTTGGGCCAACTTGGTGTCTTGATTAGATAACAAGTTCCTGTTGAAGGGTTTGATTGAAGAATATATTTATATTCTTAAAAACACTTGACTTAGTTTTACACATTTTCATTAAAAAAAAAAATCAAAATACATACCTAAAAATACTTTCAAAATATTATCCAGTAAAATATTAGAGTAGGGATTTACACATGCTGTGTAAATCCCCTTCTGATCCACAGGTGATTTATTCCATTATTATTTTACTGTTAGTTGTGTCAGATAATAACAAATTGAATTTGAGTTTTTTAATTGGATTGGGTGGCCAAAAGGGGCTGTTGGTGGGGTGAAAGTGCTGGGGAGAAAGGAGATCTTAATCCAGAGCAGAGAATTTGTGTTGCATAACTATATCTAAACTGATTCAATGCTTTAAATTCAGGTAAAACAGATTCTGTTGGTGGAGAATCTTCTACCATGTCAACGGTCAGGGAGTTTGCCTATGTGAAATGTTACAGTCCTGCTCTTTGGAAGGATGGCAGGTCACCTGGGAGCATAACAAGCTGTGAGGAACAAATCTCTGGTGAAAGTCCAAGGCAAAGGAAACAGTCTGGGTTATTACAAGAGCTGTTGCTGATGAGTGCTGAAAATTCCTGTGATTCAGGTGAGGAAATGCTCTTCCTTTGGGGAACTGTGTGAGTAGCATTCTGCACTGCTAATCTTACTGCTATTTCTCTGCAGCATGTATCCTGACTTGTTAAAGCATATTCAGTGTTATTTAAATACTCTTTAATTTCAACTGTAAAGAATGGAATTTCAATAACTGTCTGTTCTAGAAGGACTGAATTTTGGGGTTTGATTTTTTTTTTTTCCTGGTGATCCACTGCCATTCTAGTAACCTGTGTTCGTGCTATAGTGACCTGCACTGCTAGTCAAGAGTTTTTCATCCAAGGCGTGTACTACAAATCTGTAACCTGTGGAGCTGGCTGTAAAGAAGCCTCTTGTATCACCTGATTGCTCTGCCTTTTCCATCAGAATCTCATGCGTGCATAGGGAGCCAACTGCTAGAGAAAGCTGCAGAAGCAGTGGTTTCTCTCCTGAGAGAGGTACCTTCTGCCCAGATTGCTTGTAGGGTGCCCAGGTGGGCAGCTTCACCAGCTGGGAACCTATTTTGAGCAGCCCAGTGGTGGGCCTGAGTCAGTACCCAGTGATTCCTTTAGAGACACAAAGGAAATTAATGTTTAAAGAGAACTCTGAAGTGTTCAGATACTGATGTAGACATCCACAGAAAGTGCTCTTTCTGTAAGGAATTGCTTCAAAGTTTGGTTGAGACAAACTACAGAAGGCTGAGTGTAACCATTAGCTTAAAGAAGCAACCTTGAAAGAAACAGCTGGTAACAATGATAGAAAAATAATGCAATAATGTAAGGATTGCCTTAATTCTGCTATTTTCTGTTAATCTCTGAAGGACTTTTATTAGAAATTACACTTTTGAGGCTGGTCTGTGTCCATGGATAACAAAGTTACCATGATTCCATAAATAAATAGCAGTTGTTTTGGCTATCACAAATAAAGCAAGCTGTGGATGTTCAAAATAATTTAATTACAGAGTTGTTGAAACCTACTAAGCACGTTATGGGTAGCTTAGCTGAACAAAGGTGAACAAAGTCTTAGGTAAGCAAGTAAAGCAGGTTACTATCATGTTTTTAAAGCACTTGGACTAACAAGTGGATGTCAAGGGGTTTAAATCCTACAGTTTTTCCTTGACCATAAGAAATTCAGCTCGTCTCTTTAGTCTTGGAATAGGTAACTCAAAGGCTCCAGTATTTCCAGCTGCATTGCATTGCTCTTGAGATTTCTGTGGATTGAAATGCAGTTTGTTGTAGTTCCAGTTGAAAAATGGCACGCTTGACTTGCTGTGAACTCTTACTCAAAGTTTGTGAAACACTTGCTTGAGCAATGTGAAGTTTAATACAAGATGACAGCACCTCATTGTCCGTTAATTTTCAGCATCCATCCAAAATAAATACATTACAGCCTCTCATGGGTTGTTTTCAGCGACTTCACTGCCATATGTATGTCTTTATGAGCAACACAGCTATGTGGTATGCACCTCTTTTTGCTAAAATTTTCACTGCTACCCCAAATCTTAAGGAAACTTTTAATTTAGTTTGTGCTGAGACATCCTATTCAACTCCAGATTTAATAGGAATTGAACTTGCTTTAAATCAGTACACCGAAGTACGTTAGCTCTCTTTCTTTCAATTGCTTCCTTTAATTCTCCGAATAGTCCTTTTGAAATGTAGGTGTATTTAAATTATCACCAAAGAATTTTGTTTTTTTTAACAATATTCAGAGAAGATTTTCTGAGTAAGTTTTAGAAGTGCTGCTAGATCACCAGTTTCCAAATGAACATAAAATACCATGCTGTAGTCTCTTTTTACATAGCATTATATATGAACAGTGGATTGGTTTATGTAAGATTAGGATTCAGAACCACCGTATTTATGTAGAAATCAAAGCTGTATGTGATTGGGTATTTAGGAGCATTGTCCTCTTGAGCAGTCCAACAAACAACCCAAACTATCCACAATATCTTCTTTGTAATTTGAAGGATGTAAAGCACTTAACAGCACTTTAAGTAACCAGTACAGTATTTTCAGCAAGAAAATCTAGTTTTTCTTAAAGGTTTTAAAGATGGAAAGTTAGGGTGCTCTTGAAGTTGCAACTTATGATGGTAGCTGCGAATTCATTTTTCTACTTGATTCTAACTAAGTCATGTTTGCAGTTTTCCCATGTTTTCATAGAATCATAGAATATCCCGAGTTGGAAGGGACCCACAAGGATCACTGAGTCCAACTCCTGGCACCACAGAGGTCTACCCAAAAGTTCAGACCATTTTCAAGAGACATAATTGTCTCTCCAAAGATAAGAGCAAGCGAGTGCTTTCTGTGTATGATCTTGACCTTACCCTTTAAAGAGAGATTCGTGGTGGATTCTAGCTTTAATGTATAGCTTTAAAACTTGCAAGTTGTACTGCTTTGTAGTTATAGGACTACCAGATGTGCACAGATCCTATTTATCACTATTGACTTGCTTTTTCAAAGTAAAGCATTAGAGACAGAAAGGTCAAAGTCATACAGGTTCTGAAAAAGATGAACTTTGTAAAATTATTTAGATACTTTATTGATAAAGGTGTTTCATTTGATATGAGGTTTGTCATTGGGTGACAGGCATATTCTTTTTTTTGGGATTTCCCTAACTATCTGTATTTCTTTCCTCCCATTGTTACAAGAAGGGAAAAAATAACCCTCTCCAATTTAGATGCAGACGCATCTGGATGTAAAGGCGGTCTCAAGGACTGCATTTGGTTAAGGAAGGATGAATCCCTAAATCCCTGCCCTCCATGCTGAGTGGTCACAAGTGCTACACAAACTGCTCAGCCTGCTGGGAGGCAGAGGGAACAGGTCTCTGTCACAGCGATGTTGCAGGATTTGCCTCGCTGGTGGCACTGAGTCAGATTGCTCTCTTACCATGCCACTGGTGTCTCCCAAGATGAGTTAGAAACTCAACGTATTTGAGATTTCTTCTTTTAAATCCAGTTTGGTTAAAATGGGCTAATAGAACATAAATTGTTAATAGGGAATTGCAGAGTAATGCTACAGATGAGGCAGTTTGATTGCATAAACCTTATTTCCATAGGGAAATCATCTTGGAAATAGTGCCTAGACTTGATGCACACAGCTTTCTCACAGTTCTCCTTCCCTGCCTATCAACAAACCTTTCTATTTATTCATCTTGGGCTTTGAGTCTGCTTGAGCAGCCTTCCAGATGTGATTACTTTCACGTAATGCCACCCTAAACAGAGATGTTATTCCATGATTATTTCTTCTGTAACCTAAGATTTCAGTTTATTTTTAATAATCCCAATTATTTGTCCGTAATTCAGTATTGCAACAGGCTGTTTTATCCATCAGCAATTCAGCAAACTAGTGTGGAGTACAACTTTTTCCCCCCTATGGTTGGGTTTGGACTGCTCCCTGTTTTTCATTGTCTTCACAAATGATTTGTTGCTCAGTCTGATGCCTTTCAATTGCAGCATGAAATTATTGCTGTTACTGTTCTACTGCAATTTCAGTTGAATAAATTGCATTCTGGGTATTACAGCCTCAATTTTTAAACCTATTTTAACCACTGTGGTGGCCAGGAGATTAAAACGTGAAAGTCCCATGTAGATGTCAGGAAACTGTGAGGAACAAGAACCTTGCACTATTATTTTGGAGGGAGGAGAAAAGAATTAAAAAAAAAAAAAAGCCCCTCTTTGTGAGTCACCAAGTAGAGTTTTTAAGGATATTACTGTAATAAAGACATGAGATATGAGCATGTTGTATTTTTAGCTCTGAAATGAGTAATTAATTTGGTTTATAGCATGGAATTGCTGCTGTGTGTCCCTGGTATTTATATCACAGAACAATGCAGGTTATTGCAGCATAGGAATAAAATGTTTGCAGAATAGCTTTTAATAGAATTTATATACGAGAGTATCAGATACTTGAATCTCCTCTCATATGTATCCTAAATTACTGCCTGTCACTGATAGGCTTTATAAAATAAAGCATTTATTTCAGAGAACTATCAAATCTTGATGTAAATATACCAGGAAAAAGAATTCAGTGCTCTCCACGGCAGCTTGTTTCAGCAGTTAATTATTCTAAAATAAGCTGTCTATTTCCACTTCCCATATGTCTTACAGCCATTTCTTGCCCCTGCTTCTTGTTACAACGTTCTTTGAGGTTTAGATTACAGGAAATTTTTTTTCAAGGCCTTGCTTATTCTCACAGTCATCCGCCTCCTGTGTTATGCTCCCAAGCAGAACAGCAGACTTGTGCAGTTTATTTGGACTGGATTACACTACCGACAGCCAAGGAGCTCGCTGCCACCTCATCCTACTCAAATTTTAATCTATCTTTCCCATGAACCTGAAGACTTTTGTCGTATACTTGACTTACAGTTTTACATGTACTGCAGCAGCATTGTTTAACAGACCCAGATTTGCATAAAGCCAGGGCAATTTTTACAGCTGCATTGCTACTGAGCTTATCGTTCTTCCACTCTCTGTTACTTGAAAATCCTTCTGCCAGTGGCTTTGTTCAATTACTGATCAAAATGCCATAAATGATCAGGATCAAGCTTACTAGAAACTTCGGAGAACTGAGGAGGGAGGTCCTTCTGAGGACTGTTTTCCCCTTTATTTTGAGATCTGTCATCTAGCATTTAAAATAGTAACATAGTAAATGGATAAAGAATAGGTTAACTTCTCTTTTAATCCAAATAAGTATATTTTAGCCGTTATTTCCTTTCATTTCTTGTACTTCCTCCTAGAAGAGTTCTGGGTGATAACAACTAGAGGAAACCTTGGTTTATTATTTTTTCTTTCTTTCCTAAAAGGAGTTTCAAAGTGTTTCGTACTGACTTAGATACTTCAGTATTACACCGTACAGGTGTTCCACTGATGTTGCCTTGCAGAGGAAACTTCTCCCACTTTGTATAGTAGGAAAACCAGAACAGCTGGGCTCCGTCTTCTAGTAAGAAATGGAGTTTCAGGTCATACAAGGGACGCCTTAATGTTAGAAGTCACAGAGTGTTATGAGATCTACCTAAGGATAGAGCATTACAGGTGCTGTAGATTTGAAATGACACTGTCATTAGCAGCCCTAGTAGAGTTGAAAAAAATGTGTGTACTTAACTTCCACAGTTTGACTTAAATTTCTGTTGGATATTTAACACTTTTCCTTGAAAAAGTGAGAGCAGCCCTGAGGAGAAGGAGCTGGGGGTGTTGGTGGATGAGAAGCTCAACACGAGCCAGCAAGGTGTGCTTGCAGCCCAGAAAGCCAACCATGTCCTGGGCTGCACCAAAAGTTAGGTAATTTTTAAAAAGTAATACAAAGGTAGTTAGGTAATTCATAGTTTCTGATTTCTGTGGTCTGCCTTTCTTGGTAATCGTTGTACTGGTAGAGGGCAGAAGGATTCCTCCACCCCAGTGAAATGGTTGTAGGAACACTACCAAAGATGTATTTCATTCTGCAAAGCCAAAGCATGAATTTCTAGCTCTTAATGCATGGTCTACAGAGACCAGTCATGCTAATCATAAATTATGGTACGCTGGAACAGAAAGTATAATGTAACTGAGAAGAAAGAGGCAAAAATCAGTGCCTAACAGTGAGGACAGCAGTAGTAGAGTATTACTGCCATCTGGTGTTTAAAAAAAAACAAAAACAAAACAACACTAACAACTGCTTTCTATTTCTTCTTGCTTCTGTTACACTTTGTTAGCTCAGTCCCAAGATTCTCTCACGGCTCGAGATTCACCATTTCCTGCTGCTGAAGTTGGAGAGGAAACACCACGTTCTGGACCAACCTTCAGAAGCATTCATGCGGTTAGTCATAGCAAAGCAACCGTGGAACATAATTTACTCTTTGTGGTGTGTTTAGCTGGAATGCTAAGATGATGTGCAGAAAGGAAAAATATTAGGACAAAATATTGTCATGTTTTTGTTGCCTTGAATCAGGCGTTTGAGAATTTTATCTTGTATTTCCAGAATGCTCAGGAACAAGTAGGATCTAGTACAATTATATGATCATTAGGATTAGAAGGGATCTTGGAAGGCCCCTGTTTCAGCCTCCTGCTTGCAGCAGGGTAAGCTGTGTCAGTGATACCCACTGGCTTTCTTCATCCAAAGATCCTGCCATTTTGTCAGTGAGTAGAAATAGTATTTAAAAATTACTGTTTGTTTATAGATGTATGGAAACACTTATGCAAACAGTATGTATGTTTGTGTACATATATATATACACACTGCCTTAAAATATACTTAATAAAAGAGAAACCAATGGAGGGAAGAGGTTTCTTAGTTTTCTATTTTTTCTTAATGTGTATTTTAATTCAAAGTTTGAGAGAAATAAAATGTTAACATCTCGTCCTTCAAAATTTGGAAGTGTGAGTACCCTCATTCTCTATTCCTTGCTGTACAGCTTTCTTCAAAATTCAGGAAGAAAATATTTTAGAATACTTTGTATATTTAGCTGTAAAACTAGAATTAAACTGTTAAGTCACTCTCCTGTATTCAGAAGGCACAGACTTGAAGGTACCTGTAAAATTCCAGACTTTTGCATGTATTGTGTTTGCGTTCCTCTGAGACCTACAATTCCCCTGAAGTAGGTCTGTGATGAGAAATAGCCAAATCTGACCACCAGGAGATAAAATAATCTTCCAGGTGTAATGATTTGTACAGTTCTGAGAGGCTTGGTGTGTGTGTGTGTGTCTGTGTGTGTGTTGGGGGGAGGGGGCTGTTGGGGGGCATTTGGGTCTGAGAGGTGGGCTGTGAATGTTCTGTGCTGAGCAATGATGAGTTCCTGTTTGCCTGACCGCCAAAATGAAGGCTTCTACACTTGAACTGAGCTCAGAATAAAAGCTGTGGTTTTAAAGTTTCAATTACAGTGTCTGAATCCAAGGTAACAGATGTTACTTCCTCCTAGGAAGTGCTTTCTAAGGTAGTGTCCCCGGATTTGTGTTCAGAGGCTTTCATGCAAGCAATACCCTGTGATTTATCTTCAACAATTTCCACGGGAAGCTTTTTGACTAGCGAGACGTTGGATGCCAGCCCTATTGACACTGGTAAGTGTTGGGGTTTTGTGATTTTTGTAAATGAAATACTCTGTTCTCAACCTTATTTTTATAGCAGAATGGATCCGGCTGACTGGACATAAATCTGTCTGAAAAAGGTTAATATGGAACTTCACTTAGGAATTGTCAATACATGTTTTAGAGTGTAACTGGAATATCCACGTTCTGTGCTCGTGAGGTTTTTTAGCTTATAATTTAGCCTTACAACATGTCAGGTTTGGCAGAGGTTATTTTAATAAGCAACTGTAACACTAGCAATTTTCAGGTGGCACAATTTTTTAGAAAATATGATCCCCAAACAACACACTGAGGAAAGTTTTCCAATTAGTGTATACCATAAATTTTTAGAGTGCCGATAGTTGTCCTGCTGTTAGGAGAATTGCATCAATATCTTGTTGCACCGAAGTGTCACTGTAGTAATTTCTAGTAACTTGTAAAAATGCCACTTTTAGTGCCACGTTGACTTGGAAGTGTGTTTGTATCCTTTTTCGCTTGCAGGCTGCCTCTTGATCTTAAGTTAGCTTTGTATAAAATTAAAAATGATGTCTTTATAATGTATAGTCGTTCCTCTATATACTGGCTTTATCACCTCTGAGCATGGAAGGTGGGTTTGAAAGTGATTATGTAGTGACCTGTAGATTTATTTACTTTAAGGCTAAATATTGTCTTAATCTGAACTGTATCTGATCTCATTCATACCCATGTATGTTTGAGTTATTTTGTATTCATCAACCAATTCTTGAAGATTATTTCTTGAGCCACAAAAGTCTCAGGCAGGCTCTGTTTTAACTACGATGTTCTGAATGTGTAAGTGGCATTTTGAGTAATGAACTTTGTAACTTGCATCGAATTGTGTTTTACTTAGGTAAAGCTCAAACTCTAAGATCGTTTGCTTGCAGCCTTTCTTTCCTACTGCTCTTAGTTGTTTAAAAAAAAAAAATAAGGTGTCAGTATTGACAGGAAACACCTTATATATAAAAAAAAAAAAGCACAACACTTAAAAAACAAAAAAACAAGAATCAAGATATTAAGGGTATTTTAGGATACTAGGCTGTGTGTTTTCAGGTGAGTTTATGTGAGTGATTTCTATGAAAAACTGAGTGAACATCTAGCTTCTTATTTCAGGATTGTCTTCTGACAGTACAGAAGACCGAATTTTGAAAAAAACAGGAAGCTGCCCTTGGAGCTCCTTACTGCCTTTTACCTCACGGCTGAGGCAAGAGAATCTGTCAAGAGCACCTGAAACCTGGTTGCCAGAAGGAGCAACGTTCCTTTATAAGGGCAGTGAGACTCAGCAGATCTTGGAGAAATGTGGTGGAGATTTGAACTCTTCATCAGAGAACAATGTGCATTTCCAAGGTACCTGCTATCTTGAAGCATTTGTGTGCTACACTGTCATACAGAAAGAGGAATTTAATTGGGATTATGCATTTCTGCATTATTTTCAGCCTATATTTTATTGTCAGTGTGTTCTATATATGAGAACTCCTGCTTTGATGATCATCATCCTTTGCTTTATGGTATATGTCTGCACAGTATAGTGCAACAAAAAGATAATCTGATCAGACATCCGATCATATTCTGTGCAGCTTCCTGCTACTATGGCTAGATTGTTTCTGTTGTTTGTGCTTATTGCTTGTGTCTCTATAACTCTGTATTAAGGGATTCAGAGCAGATAACAATATATAATTCTTATCAACTATCAACCCTATCTGAATGAATCGCCGATTAACAGGCTGCCAGAAGGCCGGTGCTCTCCAGTGTGCACAGTTCTGTGCTCTCTAAATGTGCACATTTAATGATTCATGAAAATAAAAACATCATTATTAGCTGTCGTGCAGATAACTCCAGTGTTTTAATTTGAATTACTTCCTTCCGCAATGTGTTTGGAAACAGAAACACAGAACTTCAGATTCATCTAAAGAAGGACGTTCTCCTTGTGATCCAAATTGTCCTTCCTGCTCAGAGCAGAGCCAGTTTACACCAGGTTGCTGAAGGCCTTGTTGGGCCGAGTTCTGAGTATCTCCAGTGGCAGAGATTCCATACCACCCAGGCAGCTTGCTTAACAACCTTCACTGGGACTTTTTTTTATATATAACCAGAATTTCTTGTGTTCCATCTTCTGTCAATTATCTTTCATTCTGTTACTGGGCATGTTCAAGAAGAGCATGACTGCATCTTCTCTCTGCTTTGTTTTAGGATGTTGCAGGTACCAGAGATTTGTTCTTCACCTTTTCTCCCACGCTCAAGCTTTTTAGCAAAACTGAACAAACCCTGTTTTTAAGCTTCTCTTTGAAAATCATGTGCTTCATCTTTCCACTAATCATTGTTGTCTCCTCATTGGACTTGCTCCATTGTGTCAGTGTGTACTTTTCATACCGGGAAGCCCTAAATAGGACACAGTGCTTCTTATGCAGTCTTGCAAGTACTTAACAGAGAGCTTCTTGACCGTAGCTTTTCATTTAAAAACAAAATAAATTCAGCACTTTCTTGCTGCTGTTTGTTCCTGCATTGTAAGAATTGGATATTGTAATTTTTTTTATTTTTTTACAAACTAGTATTTGTATACCTGCAGAATTCTATGTGCTCTACCTATTCCATCTGAAAAGTAATCTCTTTTCTTGCAGCTCTAGCAGCTGAGCTTGATTTGCCTGAAATGGAGAGGCGTTTTCCTAACTCCCGTCATCAGCTCTTTCAGCCTTTGGAACCAAGTTTTGACTTGGATATCTCATCATCCATTTCTCAATACAAGATTTCCCAAGACAACAGAGAATTTAGGAAGGTACTACAGAAAAACTCATGCTTGAAATTTATGTAAGATTGAAATGTGTAATCCTTCTACTGTGTTGTGTTTATATGAAACACGGTAATAGTTTTTGACATACGTAGAACTGGAGGCATTTTTGCTGTTAGCAAGGAGAAATGTGATACAAAAAGCAAAAATTGCCATTAACCTTTTATCCTTCATATTCCTGAGAAAATGAAATCTTAATCGGGATTTTTTCTGCCACTAGACTTCCACATTTTCAACAGAAAGTCAAGACACATCTGCATTTCTAGATGGGAGAAACTCCAGCCTGAATATACAAAGAGGCAGTCTGCCTTCTGGTCTTGAAACAAACAAGCCCGACACCATTACATCGGAAGAAGAATCTCTTAAAGAAAATGGTATTCTGGGTATGTGCAATGTAGTCTGATCTACGCTTACAAAATCAAACCATCGCTAATATGGAACTACCAACCTTTAAAATGGGTTTGCTGGGTTGAAACTGGAAAGAAGCTATTCCCTTCTAAATCAACAGGGACTACTTTAAAACAAAAAAGCGGACTGTTACATTCAAGCTGCTGTAATGGATATTAGGTTACTTTGGTGTTGTGGTCTAACCCCAGCAGGCAGCTCAGCACCATGCAGCTGTTTGCTTGTTCTCCTCAGGAGGAGTGGGGGAGAGAATCAGAAACATAAAAGTTTGAGAGCTCATGGGTTGAGATAAAGGCAGGTGGGTGTTCAGCCACCTCCAGGCAAGCAGGGCTCATCATGCCTAACAATTTCTTGAGAACACAAGTGCCATCACTCCAAACTTCCCCCCCACCTTTCTCCTTCTTTACCCCAGCTGTTATTGCTGAGCATGACACCACATGGTATGGGACATCCCTTTGGCCAGCCTGGGGCAGCTCCTGGCTGTGTCCCCTCCCAGCTCCTTGTGCATCCCCAGGTACCTTGCTGGCAGGACAGCACCAGGAGCTGAACGGTCCTTGGCTCTGTCTGAGTGCTGCTCTGCAACATCCATCAATGTGTGACCACTGCTATTGTCATCAAAAATCCAAAACAGCACTGTAGTAGCAAAAAAAAATTAACTCTATCCCAGCCAAAACCATGATGTGTGGTAATTATGATGTTAGTGAACAAACTTCAGTGCTGGCTGGGACTAACATTTTAATTAGTATTTTGAAAAAAAAAAAGCATGAATACATCCCTCATTTTGTATATTTGAGGAAATCAATCAATTTATGAAACTTTGTTCTTTGAAGCATGCATTAGAATTTCTGTACTCTTCTTTCTCTATTATGCATTGTGTTCCTCAAGAAACCATCGGACTTTCCTCTTACACTGTCAAGGTGCACCAACAGCCACTGTGTACTGCGTGCTGTGAAATTTCTTCTGATTATAAACTGCCTTATCTACCTTCAGAATAAAGGAAGAGGAAGAGAGAAAGGAATAAACTTTGAGATTACAGAGTAATAAATAGTAGATTAAAAGCTTAGGATTCTACAGCAGCACTAAGCTAACAGCAGCTCATAACTGGAAAAGTTTTTTGTTAATGTTCTGCAGTTAAATTATTAAAATTATAAACTTAATTTATAATGCTAGCAATTTATTATTATAAACTTAATCTGTGGCACATTCTAAAGAAAGAACTGATCTGACATTCCAAATGCAGTGAGCAGTAACCTAAGTATTTGTGAAGCTCTAAGTTACCAAGAACCAGGTGTTTCAGCACAATGGTGCTCCAACCAGTAACAGTAAAAGTAACACAGTATTTACGTAGTGGATGGATTAATAATAGAAATGTTCCTGGTTATTTGCATGCATGTCCACAGTATTTTGGGAAATACATACTGGTCATCTTTGAAGCTGCAAGCAACTGTGCTATGTTTATTATGCAGCTTTCACTTCAGATTGCAGGTACTAGTACTAAAACAAAATGCCAGAAAATGCTTACACTGTGAGACTACCTGGGGTGACAGCAAAGGGGATTTAGGGAACTCCTGCTAGCTGTAACATTCACTTTCTAAATTGCTCACAGAAACAATCCCTGTGCTTTAAACTTCTCTATTATATTTCCCCATCGCTTTTAAGTTTTCTTTTTATGAGCCCAAACCAATTATTTAAAAAAAAAAAAAAAAAAAAAAGATAAGAAATCAAAAGCTAACTCAGGTTGTCAGTTTGAGGTAGGTTGATATTTTTGTTTCATCATCTGGAGAATTTTCTAGCGATGGCTGATCCTGCAGGGTAATTCCTCCCTCCCTGTAGTCTCTTTTGATATTTTAATAACTGCTATTTATCTGGAGATAATATTCCTCATGCATATAATACCAGATATCTTGTTAAACAATACAGAAATTTCTCAAAACAGAAATACTTAAAGGTTTATACGGTATATTGCTATCAATATACAAAATGAACCAAAAAAACACTACCACCAAAAAAAAAACAAACTAATAATGTGATGCTGGAGTCCGTGTAACCAGTTTTATCAATCTTATGTCAGAGACATATTAAACACACACACGCGCACACACATTTAAAGAAACCTTGTTTGGTAGATGCTATAGTACTGAAATGCCTCCCCAGTAATTAAAATATTAACACCCTATTTTTCTCCTTTCTAGCTTCTTCTGGAAAAAAAAAAAAATCTTGATTTGTATGCTTAGAATCAAAGGGAAAGATAATTTAGGGTACAATACTGTAACTTTTAGGACTCATAGAATGGGTTGGGCTGGAAGGGACCTTAAAACCCACCCAGCTCCACCCCCTGCCATGGGCAGGGACACCTCCCACCAGCCCAGGTTGCCCAAAGCCCCATCCAGCCTGGCCTTGAGCACCTCCAGGGATGGGGCATCCACAGCTTCTCTGGGCAGCCTGGGCCAGGGCCTCACCACCCTCTGAGGAGGTTTCTTCCAACTGGCTGACCTAAATGAACAGCTGTCAATGTTCCAGTTTGGAAGTTGTCTTCTACTATGAATTGTTTCTGCCCCAGTAATGATGTTCCTGATTGCTTTCTTCCTGTTTTTGAGGTTTTGCTGGGGGTTCACAAGAAACTCAGAGGACTGCGATTTGCAGTGTATAAATGGATACAAATACAAATCTAGTGATGTACAATGCAGTTATGTTAGCAGCATTATGAAGGTTATCCCTAAACGTATTGTAATAAACAACAACAAAAAAATCTATTTGTGTACAAAATTAATTAAATATTAAAAAAATCGAACTGAATCAAAGTTGGATGAATCAGGTATTGTTAATGGTATTCCATTTGACTAAACTTCAGCAGACTTGCTTATTCCTCACCAGTCCTGTTATGGAGGGATTTTTTAAAGCTGAAATTGTGTTAAGATAGAACTCTGACTCTAACTTTCTGAAACAGGTTCAGATGAATCCTTCCACCCCCTGCGAGCAGAATCTTCTCTGAGTGATCTCAGCCAGAATGCTGATCAGCCAGAGGACCGTAACGTAATGTTAGAGACATCTTCTGGACAAAACCCTGGGATTAGAGTAAGAGACAATGAGAACGGTATTTCATCGGCCAGAGAGTATGAAGAACTGACAAGAAGCATGGAGTGTGTTAGTCTGCAGTGTTCAATGGAAGAGACACGAAACGAAAGTCTGAGCTCACTGGAGGAACAAAAATCATTTTATCAGCTAAATACCACACCTGTTCCATTGGATGAAACTTCCCCTCAACACCTGTTCAATGAGAGTGTAACATTCAGGCAAGAGGCTCTGTCTTCTGAAGAAAAACTACCTGTCAAGGTATTTGATAGGAAGTACGTGAAGCTTCCTGAAAAATTTCTTCATGTACATGAAGCAAACAAAGCTGTGGCAGTAGACTCTCAGTGCAATAGCCATGTAAAGGAGCCAGATCAAGGATTTCCAGAAGTACAGAAATCCTCCTGGATTACCAGGGAAACCAGCTTGGAAGTCCCAGGCATTCGTTTACAGGCTGTACAACAGAATGTTTCTTTCCTGGGAAGACGTGAAAAACATTCCAGTTCTGTGCCTGGAAGCTCATGTCGTATTCCAGTCTGGGTATGTGAAACAGATTTTTCTTTTAATTTGTGCAGGTATTTTGTTTGTTTACCTTTTTTTTTTTTTTAACCAAGCTATTTTATGCCTTCAACATCAGAAAACTTGGCAAATGTTCACTTTATGGCTCCAGTTTGACTTGCCTGTTTCCTGCACTTCTGCTCTCCTGTTTGCTCTTTCATCGAAGCACTGAAGTAATCAGCAGTAGCTAAATTGAGCGCTATCTTACTTAAATGAACAGCCCCTACCCCAGTTAAAAAGGGGGCTAAATAGTTTAACCAAAGCATAAGTAAACTTAAAATAGGTTTGACAAAGTGGTGGGTTTTTATAAATTTATTTATTTATTTTTAAAAGGCGTGGCCTGAATGAAAGTAGATTTCAGACATAACTTAAACTTGAGGGGTGGAAGAGGTGATTTTGTTGTTTGGTTGCTTTGAGTTATTTGTTTTTATTTAGCAGTGTTTAGGGGAAAACAAACAAAAAAACATTGGATTTAGGTTGCAGGGTTTGCATACAGCAATTAACAAACATCTCAGGCAAGGTGCTCTATTTCCTTAGTGCTTGGGGCAGATTTTTTTTTCTACATTTTGAATGAGCCTCATCTTTAGGACAAGCTACTACCTGTTGCTATTTCTGCAAAGAGTGGTGTTTTTTAAAAAATATATTTTAATACTAAGTATATATACATATTTTTAAATGTATACAATATGTATATATATTAATATCTTTTACACTGAGGTCTTGTGTAATCTGTTTGGTAGGAAACTGAGTCGGGGCATGGTATTATGGAGGAACCTGAACTCACTCTGATAAGCTCAAATGACATCAGCGTTGTGGAATCAGATGTTGAGCATATGAACCAAGAAAAAAGTGAAGAGGATAAAATCAGTAACCCAGCAAGTGCGGATAAGTCTGACCTTAATGATTTTACTGAGGTGAGTCTTAATTAGTGTAATTCTGAAGTTGAGATCTAGTGGGTGAAGGGATTTATTTTAAAAAGGAATTTATTTTAAAAGTTTTGGAATGCTTTTAGAAACATGCTTTCTAATTCTTACTGTCAAGATTCATTTCTGATGTGTCTTTTTTGTATCTAAATGCAAAAAAATGTCTTGTTTCTGTCTCATGTGTGTCAATGGTGCAGTACTACTGCTTGACTTAAACTTGTGGTGGATTTTAGGCATTTTTAACTAATGTTTCTTTTTGAGACAGGAAAGAGAATTTTTACCACTGGTTCCAGATGCAGATTATTCCATGTTTGTAAGGCCTGACAGTTCTTCCAGAGCCCAGAGTCCCAATGACAGACAGCATCCATCACATCAGACCGCAGGTAATTAACTAGGAGCTTCTCAGGTCTTCGGTATGTTTTGAGGCTTTAAGATGCTTTTGATGCAGTAATTATTACAGCATTTGTCTTGGCAGTACTGCTTACAGGTACTAGATTTTCTAGCTCTGAATTGCTGCTTATTTTGCAACATTCATTATTTACAATGTCATCTCCTAGGACTATTTCTTAAAGCAGTCAAGGTCAGTATTTTATGAGAAATGGATTGGAATGTTTGAGTTATTAGAGGTGACAATGTTCTTTGCTGAAAGTGAGAAATCTCCTTTTCTTTCTCAGTGATGCGCCTGGAGTTTCCTTCTGCATCAGGGAGTTTGCAAGAATCTTTTTTGAAAAGAAAAAAGAGCTTTATTCAGAAATCTCTGGAAAGAGTAGAAGAAATCAAAAACAGAGAGAGGAAAAATGAAAAGCCAGAAGCCAAACCGTTTCAAAGAAGGAAGTCTGAGAAGTTAAGCAGGCAAAAGGAGTCTTTTCTTCTCCCTGGTATGTTTATCTGATGTAGGAGTAGATATGCTTTTAGTTGCTTTTTAATATCAAAGAACAGCTTTCCCATTTCTTTCATTGTTGCTTTTGCAGGCATCTCAGGAATGTGAGAAATCTCAGGATGTGAGGAATTTTTTTCCCCATTTAGCTACCTCTTCAGTGGTGTAAAGGCCCTTAATAATCTGTTTCATACATGTATGGCCATAAGGTGTCTTATCTCTGTATTTAGAGACCTCATTCATCTCTGATGTCTGTTAATAGAGGGTTTGGAAGTCAGCTGTTGAAAAGCAGTCGCCTAAGGAGTCAGAGACTTAATTTCAACAGAAAACTTCATCTCCATTGTGTCCATTCTTCTTGCTTTTCTTTGTTGTAGTTTCATCTTTCAGTCTTTGAAACCTCTTGTGTTTTTGAGTACTCTTGTGCTGAAATACCCTGTCATTGACATTCCTTGATGTTTTACAACCAGTGCCTTGTGTTAACTCAATTTGAGTCTTTATTGGGGCACAGTGCAGCTTTGTATGAACATATGTGTAGTAGCTAGATTAATTAAAATACATTTTCCGTGTCTTTTGAAGGGAAAAAAGGTGCAGTTGTCAACCAGTTGAAGAAAGTAGGAGAAGTGAAAGTATCTTCTCCAGAAGACAGGAAAGCTGGAAAAGTAGAAATGCATCAGCGTACTTCAAGGTACTGCATTAATACAAAGAAATTTGGATTAAACAGAAGTAGTTTGTGCCTTGTGACAGCACTTTGTGGTCTTCCAGTTGCATCTTAAGGGACACTGACAGCTCCAGAAGGGGGGTTTTGTGAGGGCCAGGAGCAGGAGAGGAATTATAAGTGACCCTTGATTATTTGATAGCAAAGTCAAAATTGTTTTTTTCTTAATTTCTAGTAATTGAGACTCCCTTAATGTTAATGTACTGCTTTGCCATTTTGCTTCCTGACAGTATGTTCCCATTGTTTTGACAGGCTTTATAATCAACTAGAAGAAGTAAAAACCAGAAAGGAGGAAAAGAAAAGGCAAGAAACTTCTGCTAAAAACAGAGAAAAGGCTAAGGAGTTTCAGAAGGTAAAATCATGTTAGGATCTTGTGCTGGTCAGTTCTCATTTCACTGAGCTTCCAATCAGAGATGGTTCTGCAAGGTGTGACTGAACAGACCATGGACTGAATCAGAATGTTTCAGCTTAGCTTCTAGGGAGCTGTTACCTAACGTTTGGTAACTCAGGGGAGCTTTTAAGGATTTCATAGGTGTTGCTATGGGCGTATCACGTGCTTCAGACAGCCCGAGTGGACATGGTCACTGTGTTTGTAAGTTCAGAGCACCTCTTAGGGCTGAAATCTTTCTCTAAAGGAAATTAGTTGGCTTTGGCTGTTCCAAGGAACTTCTGTTTCTACTGAGCTGAGCATACCTGTGCTCAAGGTGGCAAGGATCCTGCTTGGATGTGCCTATGACCAGGAGCTGCTATATATAGAAGCTATACAGTTGCTGTTAAAATGTTCAGGCTATACCCAAGTAGTACCTGTTTTCTGCTTTACTACATTTTTAGTATGACTGTTTTCTCATGATTTTCTTATTTGCAGAAAATGCTAGAAAAATTACGAGCCAAGAAGACAGGGAAAACACCTTGACTGGCAGAAGCCTTTGAGTGCTCTCCATTACTGGACAGGTACACTTCAAAAGAGCAAGTACTTGTAAGATCTTCTTTCAATACAGTGTCTATGTAATACCTCATGTAACAGTTCAGCAGTAATTCTGCAGACCTTAATTACTTTTAACCTGTGGCAAACTGTTTACTAGAATGACAATGCTCAAAGACTTCTGTGATGTGCATTTTTGGTTCTAAGAACTTGTAATACACATTGTGTAAAAATAAAGGTTCTTTTTTAAAAAAACCCTTCATCTATGGGTTCCTTCTGAAAAGCTGCATCTTTGTGCTTTATGTAGTTCATGTTTACTTAGATGCATCTTAGAGCTGAGGGCAGGTATAAGCTGAACTGCTACTGCAAGGCTGAATTTTGTTAATTTGGTAGAGTACCTGTGTAGCTGTATGAAATTTGGGCCTTGTTAAGCTAGGGAAATACCTGGCCCTGGATAAGCAAAGTCTCAAAGGTAGAAGCTGAAGGAGCTTCTCTTTAAACAATTAAAGCTGCTTTTTTTTTGTTCCAGAAAGCACTATCAATGCTGTTGTAGCTGAAGACTTTCAAAGTGCTCCCTCCACCCTAAATAAAGCACATAAGCCAAAGGCAGTTTGTCATTCCTGGCATTAAGTGACATGGAGGGTTGCTGCAATGTGGGGGGAGCAGAGGGAGTAATTATGCAGCTGAAGGGGGGGAAGATCTCCTCTCATCTTCACTCAACCCAGTGGTTTTAAAGGGCTGCTCTATCTTACGCTTGAATATTCTTGTTTCTTTCTCATGAAGGGAAAAAGGAACCAACTTCACCATGTTTTTTAGTATAGGGTTAAGAAATAATCCACAGCTGCAGCTGCTCCTCTCAGACATTACTTTTATTTAAATGTTGTGACATGTACGGAATAAACACCCCCCAAGCCTGAATAAAGTTGAGTTCAAATAACAGAAGTGGGGGAAAAGCAGTTAGTAACACACTTATTTCAGTTTCCAGAGCAGTAAGGAAAGTTAGTGTTAATTGCAGTAATTAATGTCACTCTAGCATCCTTTCTGCATTTAAGAGCTGTTCTGTTCTTCCTTGCAACAAACTTGCAGCAACATCACAGCAGGACCTGAAGGAGAAGAGCACACATTAGCACTGTAATTCCAGAGAAAAGCCCTCTGAACTGTTGTCTTCATCTTTTCCTACTGTTCAAAGCAACTAATTTGGTATTATGGTGCCCATGGAAAAGCAGTAGTGCAGGAACATGTTTATATATCCCTTAATGAAGATGTTTATGGGCAAAAAAAACATTTTCCAATGCCAGTTCTTACTATAATAATTTTATTCCAACCAGTGTCTCTAGCATTTCAGTCCTGCACTTCCATCCCCTCCCCCACCTATTTTGGATCTACTCAAAGACTTCCATGCAGCTCTAGGCACACCACACCCCCAAGGCAGAAAGCAGCAGCATCCTCTCTCCATCAGCACCTCAGAAAGGTGACAGGGCAGTAGATCAACTTTTTTCACTGTGTCAGGTTTTATCTCCTCAGAAATAGACCACAGCACACACAATGTGTCCACAGCATCCTGCAGAGGATTTCAGTGTACGGTCACCGCGTTAAGAGCTGCTGGTGTTTCAGCCACGCAAACCCTCTTTGAAGTGACCCTGAGCATCCTTTTAGTACCAGCAATTCTGGCAAGCATCTCACCTTTGGACGTGTTCTGGCAGCACTCAGGTGTTGTTTTTCACCCCTCTGAAGTTCAGTAACTGACACTACAAGCTAAGAAGTCAGATGGTTAGTGCAGGAAGCTGCAGTTGGATGCAGACTGCATGGAGCAGACATTTGTTTTCCCCAGTCTGTATGCACAACTCTCTCCACAGCAGCTTCTGGAGCCTGAATTAAGAGGTGGAGATTCTAACTAGAACTCTTGAGTCCGTGGTAGCCGAAGTGTCAGAACTGCCCAACACCTCAGCAGGAACCTGCTCGGTTAACTTTACCAGCAAAAGGCAGGGAGCATGTGTCTGACCTACGTTCAAGCTGTATTCCCAGCAGATCTAGTGCCACGCAAGGTGGCAGTTCAAGAGTCTGATGGACTTGCTTTATGGTCATGTCCACAGCCTACCAGAAACATAACATCCTAGCAGCTTTGGTAATGACCAGATTGTCACTGCTACTACCACAAACTTAAATCAGTATTTAAGTCCCACATTTAAGTTTCCCATCCTTTTTCTTAAGGACCAACCAAAATCGTGCCAATGCATTAAGCCAAGCTGCGTATCAACAAGCCTAATACGTTAAATGTTCCAAAAAAGAATTAATCATGACCAGCAACAGCCCTTGCTTCAGGAGCTACAAAATCACTGTCTAACTCTGTGGCATCCACTCAATTTACACAAATGCCCAGGTTTGACTTGAGAATGAAGCAGCTTGCCCAGGTACTGCCAACACCCAGGGTCATCCACTACTGGACAAGGATTTCTGTCTTTCACCAGACAGTTTACTTCAAGCCCTATCAAGTTAACAACCACAGTTCTGTAAAGTTGCCTGAAACCTTCCGTACTAACACGTAACTCAGTGCTTACCAGTCAAAGCGGTCGTTATCCTCTTCCACAGCTAATCCTTTTAAAATACAAAATTCCCTTCGTTCTGTATTCCAAATCACCTGTTAAAAAAAATAAAAACTGAATACACCTGGGAGAACCAGCTCTCCCACTGGAACGTTGTGCATGGAATAAGGAATGCACTCAGATCCTTGAAGAGGACAAGGTTTGTATCAGCAGAAATACCAGGTTTAACACACACAGCAGAATGAAAACCAACGATGCCAAATGCCGAACTGCTGTAGCACTGTTTTTTGAACACCCCATCAGAGGAATGCTGCTGGGTGCAGATACCATACAGTGCAACAGGTGCAATAGCTCAATCCACCACTGCACACGTTAAGGTTCAAGCTCTTTCTATACCCACTTCAAAAAAGCTGTCATGCATTTAAGAGAAAAGAGATTCCATGAATTTCAGCAGCTTCAGAACTTCTAAGTATCTACTTTTTACAAAGCATTTTGCATGTTTTACTTTAAGCTATGCTCTGTAGAACAGAATCCAGGAATTTCAACAGTATAGTAGTAAACTGGCTGAGAAGCTCAGAATTTAACTCAAACATTTGAAGAATTTGAAGCTTACAGATAGAAAAGCAGTATTTATTGCTCAAATTACACAAACCCAGCATGCTATGAAGTTATTTCAAGACCAGGCAGACACTGGACTGCTGGCTTTTTTTCTTTTTAAAAAGCTATAGCAACCAAACCAAGAACTAGTAAATAACTGCTTTAGGATTAAAGCTGGAATAGACTCTCCCAAGACAAGAAAACTTAACCCACAATCAACAATGGAATAATTTTGATACCCACACACAAAAAAATGGCTGAAATTCAAGCCATGTAATTAACCATGTTAGTTACACTTGAAATCTCAGAACACATCTTTTGACTCTTACCAAGCTTCTCCATTTGCACCACTTTTCATTTGTGTGAAATGCAGAAGCCAGTACCTGAAGGAGAACATAATGCATTATATTTATCCCTCTAACAGTAAATGAAGATTTGTCTTGTAGTTTTATCCCACAGAGCTAACAGGTAGTTCAATGGGTAAAACCAAACCACAAGTTTGTTCTGTGAGGCGTTTCCAACGACATGAACCTACAGCAGAGATCCCATCGGGATAGACCTCACCACTGCCGTTATCACCAACTAATACAGCAGATAAAAATCCAACAGACCGGAGAAGCATAGAACAGTAGTTGCTCCTCAAGTACCTTTTTACTTTTTTCAAGAAATTAGGGGAAGAGGGAAGGGAAACAATGCACTAAGACGCAGTGCATCCTTCTTATCAGCAACAGTTTTAATATTAAAAAGCTAGCAGTACCTTAATTGGAATTAACAGAGGAAATTAACTACAGCATTTATTTAAACACTTGCAACACACATAACATATGTACTTCCACAACCTCAGCTGGCATACTAACCTGCTGCAGGTTCATATTCCTGGGAAATGGCTTCTTGTTCTTCTCATTTTCTCTATATGCCTCCTGAAAAAGCAAAATCATTACGAGGTTACGAAGTGACACGTATGTGCACACAAACAAGTAGAGCCTACAGCATTAAGTGATTTCTGATCACCAGAAGCATTTCTTATAACCTCGCTCACTGGAATCACACTTAAAGCTATGACATCCGAATATTAAATGCAACAATGTAATTTGACAGGTTTTTTAATTAATAAAAAGTCAACCTTTATCTTTACTTACTGACAGAACACTGCTTGTTAATTCAGAATGGCCACCCAGAATAAAGTGAGATGAAAAACACAGAACTGGTTTGTTCAGAAAGGCTATTCTCACTCACTCTCTTCAGAGCAGTTGAACATTTTGCCAATCATCACAACAATTATCTTACAATACTCTCACGTTTGGAGGAAGGCGAGTATCTGATGCAGCAACAATGCATCTCCCCAGTAAGAAAAAACTGCAATGTACCAGCTCAGTGGACTGAAGTAAGACAGCTAATTTGCACTCATCAACGGACATTAAGAATTTGGTATCAAACCAACTTACCAAGACTTTCCTTCAGACTGGACTGGTCGGTGGGCTTCCTGAAAAAACAGCAAGTTACAGGATCTGAGAAACAGTTCTACGTTCAGCTCAGGTATTCTTATATTTGATATCAGACATTTCTTTTGAGATCAGAGAGGTGGCCCAGTCTGTCATGAAACTACCAACGAAATCTACCTGCAATTTAAGAAATTTGAATGCCACAGCACATGAGATGCAAGTAAAGGAGTTACCTACATCAACTGGTATTGGGATGTCAAGAAAACACGTATGAGATTCCACTCTAAGACAGCTTACAAGTATGCTTTCGTGAACCAGTTACAGGACTGGAGCACTTCATGCCTTTCTTGTAGCTGCCAACCTTCCTCTGTAGGCAGGAGGCCAAATTTAAAAGGAAAACAAGCCAACCCTTGGGGTTTTGTTTTATTGTAGCTACATTTTAGACCATGCTTGCATAAACATTTCACTAATTAAGCCTGTTACAGGCCTCATTGTCACCACTGCAATGAGCTTTACAGTGAGGAAAGCACAACCTGTTGCTGTTCTAGCCACGTTGTTCAATTCAGACACATGGTGAGTTGTGTCTATTTGCTGAAAAACGAGGCATAACAACGTTTTAAAACTCAGCCAGTTAGCTTTCTGATCCTTTTATTTGTGTTTCAAAAACACAACTACTTCCTCAGATACCTCCCACTGCAAGAAATGTTTTGGAACCAAAAATATTATCACGTAACAGTTCCAAGAAATTTTTCATCTACTTGTTTCAACAGAAACACCAAGTTCAATCAGCATGTCCACATTAAAACCATGATGCCAGCAGCTGAAACACTGTAGTGCTGCTTTTTGAACACATCAGGAAGACACTGCTGGGCACATATGCCATACAGCGTGCAGGCTGATTACTTATTGCAGTATTCAACATACTTCTCTGGAAAAAAATGAATTCTTAGAAACACAAAGCTTACCTCTTTCCCTAACGCGTTCCACAGGAGTGTGCTGAAGTAAAAGATCTGTCATCAGAAGGTCAGCAAACAGCTGTCAAGAATTCAAGCAGTCCAAAAACAAGTTACAACTGCTCAGTGCTGCCAAGCCGGTGAATTCATCCACAAAGTCTGGGAAGGAAAAAATGCAACGAGACTGTACTTCTGCAAAGGCTATATAAAATTCCCACCCCAAATTCAGGATTTAGATTAAATGCTGCTTGAATAAATGCAAAGATTGTTCCTTCATATAAGTAACACAACCAATACATGCATCAGCTGTGGGTTGCGAAGAAGGGTTTTTTTTAAGCACTAGGTTCCAGGTTTTTTGTCTACAGCACCAGACAAAAACTGAACACGTGCTGAAACGAACTGAAGGCATCAGCTTTCACCTTATTTTTCACTATTTTTAGACTATCCTCAACAAGCACACAGAAATGAAGCTCAATTTCTCAGTCTCCTGTATACTTACCCCATTAACAACTGTCACCTTTCATACTATGCCTTCTGCTTTTAGACAGGTGTAATTTGGACTACAGTAACTGGGGCAACAAGTTCAGTATCAGATATGATGTTGTAGAAATCAATTTGGCACAGCACAAGTTCTCTAGTCTAGTACCCTTCCTACAGCAAAGGCCAGAAGATGATGCTGTGCTCCT
The DNA here is from genome assembly GCF_963932015.1 of Anas acuta. NCBI lineage: Eukaryota > Metazoa > Chordata > Aves > Anseriformes > Anatidae > Anas > Anas acuta. Next base: position 11,156,142 of record NC_088979.1, read on the forward strand.
ACCCTCTTTACAGGGAAGAATGCTCTCAGAAGGCTTCACTACTTGCTCAGCTACATCTCTTACCTTCCTATCTTGCAGATTTTTTCCTGTCCATCTACCCTACCTAAAGTGTTCTTCCATGCTATTTCCTGGGCCCTCCAGAAGACACAAGAACTTGACACATGGAAGAAGCTTCTTGAAGGAAGCTTCACAGCTTTAGAGATCTATGTCTGGGACTAGCTCCCTTCTGATGTTCCCAAGACACAGGGCATGCATTAAGATGGGATTTTACCAGAGGGAAGCAATCAGAAGCTGCAGCTGCATGACACCCGCCAGTACAGCAATTGTTGGCGGGGCACCACCAGGACACTAAGTGCACAGTAGCTCTCCAACCTCCTCAGCACAGAAGGCTCCTGGTAATATCCAAAACAAATCACATTTGTCCTTGGTTGAGAGGCCCTGTGGCATTCAACACCAGGTTAAACAGAAGTATTTCCATATATGCCTTCTAAAAAAACTGCCTTTAATATGCAGGTACTCCAGAATTATTTTACCTTCCATTCAAGCAGAAGCTACAGGCTCTAAGTTTGGTTAGATTGATAAAAGGAGTGTTACTCTGAACTTTCTCTCTGGAGGCTTCACACATAGCAGTGAAATGTGATTTATTCACCTGAAACATATTAGATTGTTTTTCAAAAACATTTTGTTTTGGTAGCAAAAGCTACCTGAAGAAAATAGCCACTGCAAACCAAGTTAACAGCTCACCCAGCTCACCTCTTGCATCAGTTGACTGGTATTTCATTATCCAAAAGCAACAGAAACTGGAAAAAAAGGAAAGGGATAAGAACTATTAGATATGATGAAGTAAAGTGAGATTCCTAAAGCCAAAAGCTACATTTCAGCAATCAATTTAACAGCTGTAACAAGCTGGCTTTTCATGTGTACAAATCCAGTTCTAATCAGAATTGAAATTTAGTTCATTTCTGAGTCACTCAGCAGTTGAACAGAAAAATTCATCACGTGAACTGCAGAATGAGCAGCACTCCCTCCACACACCACCTCGCTATGCCTTACCCAGCAAGAACCCCACTCCTAGGTCCTGGATGAGTCTGTGAAGCCACGGAGTACTTCTCAGGTAGATGCCTAGAAGAGTTACATTCAGCCATTAATTTTGGACCATGATTAAGTATCATCTTCAATTACTGAAGAGTAGGTTTCTGTAGTCTTATTCCTCCCTACAGCTACTAAGTTGCAACAGGGAAACCTCAAGGGAAATCTTCAAAGATTTGAAACCTTAATTCAAGCAAATAAGGAATGCAAGTTGACCAATCCTCTTTGTACTGAGCACCCGCAGTGAATCTCCCCAGCCTCTAAGATAAGCAGATGCTTGCTTTTTTTTTTTTGGATCCCCATTCAGCATCAACATCTTTTACCTGCTGAACAGCTGTTAGTTTGTTGCCGACAGCAATTTGGCTATTACAGAATATTTGGGGCTGAACCCATTGCTCATTTACATCTCCTTGATTTACAGGTAAGCTTTTTAAACATAACTTTAAAAAAAATATTTCTACCACTATCAAGACAGCCTTGTGATCTAGGAGTTATCACTTAATGCTCATTAGTCATGTTTCCAACTGTCTCAAACACCCTTCAGGAAGGAAATTTGGATTTGAGGCAGCACTTGTTAAGTACCATCATCCTAGAGAGCTTCCCACTTCTGCTTAGTTACATTCATGAGACCCCATTAAAAGAATGTGCATGCACACACACTATACTAGATTCTGCTACTGCTAAATCACAAGATTTTGAACACTTCTTAATTCTGCAATTCTGTGATCCATTGATTACACAAGTTAAGCTGCAGAAGCTAACATTTTAACAGTATTACCAGCCACTGCATCAACGGTATTAGGTATCTGACAGATAAATGCTTAGCAAAACAATTATACACTCACCTTAAGCCCAATCTGACTAGGTTGCTGAGTTGATAGCTTATCGTCGTCTTCAGACAAACACTTTAACCCACGTAGGCCTTAACAAGGTATCTGCAGTGACCGCTGCCACCTCCCTTAGCAGTTTGCTGTTCACTGGAGTGAACCTCGCTGAAGCCCAGACTTCGCAGCAGCACGGTCTCTCTTTTTTACTTCCACCGCTCTTGTTGATTTTGCACGTTTTGTTTCTGTCTTGGATTTCTTCTTACTGGGAAGTGTGCTGCTTAAAATGAAACAGCTGTTGTCCTGAATCAATGAAAGACAGCATATTCACAAGTCTAATTTTGAGACACTTCACTTTGGTAAGGACATTACCTACAACTTCCTTAACCTCAGAAGGTTATGGAGTTTCTGAAGTTAAGGAATATTTACTCACCACTACTCTGACATCAAAGTCATCTTCATTATCAGCACCCATGCTGCTGTCATCACTGAAATAGACAAAATTTAAATCGAACTCGATACTCTTATAGTAGCTTAACATACTTATGTTGTCTTCCTACCACAATCCCTGGCTTCTCGTAATGAGTATGGAAGCGCTACAGCTTGTGGGTGTAAGACTACTGCTTTTACAGGAGGCTGTTCTCAGGGAAGTTTCTGGTAACAGAATTACATCCCAGCTACCAACACAGGCAGGACAAACTGATTTCCACTATGGTCCATGAGTTTTTACAGCAAGACAACTTCCCAGAAAGCTGGGACAATTTTAGTCCTATTACTGTTACCCACTTTAGTGGCTCACCCGAATACTTCAACACACAAGAGCTACCAGTTTGAGTCGCAAGTGAATAATACCTGAACAGGCTTGTACCTTTACATCATCTTCTAGCTTCCCCATTTTAAGGTGCTAGGTATATTTACAACACCAAGTCGCCTTCCTGACTTTTTGATCCACTTATTGTATGTAAATAAACTGTTTTGATCATGCAGACCTTCCCCAAAATGAAGATTTCAGTCAATCACATTTCAATTGCATGATGTGGATATAGGTTAACAAAAAGGGTAGATTAGAGCTCAATACACCTACAGCTGGGTCACAAAAATCACACACTATTACAGCCAACTGTTCTTCCTCCTAAATTGTTCAGCTCTAGGTGTAGCAGACTGCACTGGATCTGGCTGGGGTAGCTTGCTTTGTAGCAGCCCGTAAGGTGCTCTGCTTTGGATTTGCGATTGCAAGATTTGTGTCTGTTGCTGAACAGTGCCTGGACAGCTTCACAACTTGCCTTTTCCTCGTTCTGTTCCACCCAGCCCACCCCCAAGCAAGCAGGCTACAGGTGAGCAAGAAATAGGAGGTGGAGACAGCAAGAGCGCCCACCTGAACTGACCAAAGGCTGATTTCATACTGTGTAGCATCAGGTTCAGCACCAAATACCAGGGGCTTGCTCTTGCCCCCATTCCCTGCTCCCCTGTGCTGCTCAGGGGGAGGAGGTGGAGGAGGGTGGATAGGGGGAAGGTGTTTTTAACTCATTTCTTCCATTTCTCACTCCTCTAGCTTGTCAGCAATAGGTCATAAATTACATTAATCTCCCATGCTGAGTTTTGCCTGTGACAGTAACTGGTGAGTGATCTCCCTGTCCTTGTTTTAACACAGGAGCTTTCTGTTACCATGCCATAGTGGTGGCTCAGCTGTTCATCAGTGCTAAACCACCACATGTGTTACTGACTTACAGGAGTACATTGTCATTTAACCAATCAAAGTCATGCATCTACCTGTTGATAAAGGCATTGACGCTGTATACTCAAATTTGTGTTTTAGTTTAGAACAAGACAGCAAGCTTTTTACTCCCTAAAAATATTAGAGGAACTTACTTCATCTCCTGGATAGGGGAAATGGGACCTTCATCATCTAAATACTTGTGTTTCCGTACTGCCAGACATTCTCTTTCTAAGTCTTCACTAGCTTGAAGTGCTTTCAAAGCCTTTTTGAGATGTTCTTCGTATTTGAGCATTTCAATGTACTGCAAATATCCCCTTGTAGCTGCTTGCTAAAGAAAAAAAAACATCAGGCAAGATTTTAAAAATACCACTATGATAAAGCAAAGAAATCAAGTCTTTGTACTATCAACCAAATTGCAGTATTAAATTGACACCCTTATTTCAGCTGTGCTTTTCTTTAAGGTATCAAACAGAAAACAGCAAGTGTCCTGCCTAACAAAAATACAGCCAGCTTTGCTTCACTGTATGTAGCACGTCAGGTAGAAGCAGAAAACAGCCAAATTACATTCCCTGTTTTTAAAATAAATTCAAAATTAAAACATTTCTGCAGTAAAACAGGACTCACCTCATAGTTAAGAACCATCTTTAAGGGAATATGTTTTGTCCCATAATGTTTTTCAACAAAAGGAAACTGAACACCCCGATGTAGAAGCCTTTCCCTCTTCTCTTGTGGCGAGGCTGTCAGTGGAGGCCTCCTAGTCGGCATGTATGTGTGCTTATGCCTTGTCCTTGTCTTTGTCTTTGTCTCAGTCTCCGTCTTCGTCTTCCTCCTCCTCCTTTTACTCCGAAAATTGTTGTGTGCAGCAGTTTTAAACTTCCTTCCCCTGAAGTGATAGGCAAAAATGGCTTTCAAATTAAGCTTGGATTTCTTCTCTTTGGAGGGTTCAGGTAGCTTCACTGGACTCAGAGGAGATGGAGAAGAATCTGAACTTTCATCATCATGCACTGTTATAACGTCTTCCACTTGTTGCCTTGAAGGTTGTGATCTCCTTTTTTGCTTTGAAGATTCAGCGGTGTTGTACTCACTGCCACTAGAAGCAAAAAGGTCACCCAAGAAACATTTACTTTCAACAGAATATGTAAATTCATGAGGTATCATGCAGGTTTTGTGCATGAAAAGTTCTCAAACTAGCAATAAAAACTCACATTTCTGAATCACTGCTGTCCAGGATGACCTGAACTGAAGACTCCTCAGGAGTGGCACCCTTCTGCCTTGAGCGCGAGCATTTCCTTTGGTTATTTGTTGTGTGTTCATGTAACATGTACGTGTCTTCCTGTTGAGTGCATATTAGATCTTGGGCATCAGGGTAATCGGAACCAGAAGCCTGGGATTCATCCATATCAGTCATGTTTCAGTCTGTCCTAAAAACAATGAGCATTCAAGAAATTAAAGAAAATCCTATGTTAGCCAGGCATACCTCCCCTGCTCCATTTCAAAGGGTTCACTTAAAACAATTTGTGTGCAAACTTTTACATGAAGTTCTCCTGTATATGGACACATGCATGTAAGCCAGCAGCTTAACTTTAAAGGATGCTGCAGTTCTAAGTCACACTCAAGCCTTCACTTCGCTGTAGTTTATAGTAATTTTGAATTTATCCAGGCCTGTTGGCATGAGAAACAACGCCATTTCCCTGTTCTTTAAGGTTTCCTGCTGTAAAAATCTATTAACATTTTGTTTACTGCTTAGTAACAAAAACTGAGACTAGCCCCAAAAGAGAAAAGTAATTTTCAGCTCAATCTGCAATGCAATCCACCCCTTGAACTACATAAATCTATACAAAACAGACTGGAACACACAGCAGAGGAACCTGCCCTCACTGTGTAATAGCCTAGAGTCATTTAATCCGCATGCCAGTCATTTACTAACCTCTAGTTCTCTATCTTGGGAATTTTAACATGCTTTTTACATATATAAACCAGCTGTAATAGATAAGATTAACATGCCAAAACAAATGGTTACAAGACTGTGACTACTCACAGGACTAAGTTCCATTTCCTACCCAACCCATACAGCTACAAGCTATGATCAGAAAAAAGGTGACAAATACCACAGGACTATATTGCAGCTGCTGTTACCGTAAAAGCAGCAAATAAAACACTCTAAGACCTATTTGAAAATCTTAGCAAGTGGGCATTCTTTACAATCAAAGCTGAAGCACTGGAGACACGCGTGGATTGCTCCGCCAAAGCGCATCTGCCTTCTCAAGGCTGACAAAAAAAATACATTTATATATAGTCACAAGGTTTACATATTCATTATATTTCTTGAAAAATACATACATATTACTATTGATTTACTGAAATTATGTATATATGTTCCTCCCATCCGCACAGATTGAAGCGGTGGCCAAAGCAGTTGTTGCAGTCTCTTTGCCTGCTGATTAACTCTGAACCCCTTTACACTATTTTTTCCTTAAATAGCGTTGTTTTGCTGACGTGCCAGCAAAGTTACACATGCTCTTTAATTTCTTTCTTATGTTGCAACACTTCCTCCACTTTGATTTATTAGTGCTTAACTAAGCGGAACATGTAATACAAAATTCCTCACGAGGCAGGACATATAGTAGAAGGTTCCTTCTATGCTAATATCGGTGAAATTCAGGCCAAGAGACCTATCAGTATCACTGCACATCAGCAGTTAAGTTATGAACAGCCTACATTTGGGAATGAGTTTTTGCATCATATAACTGTTCAAGGTAGAACTTTTTTTTTTTCAAAATTAAAGTAACTTATTTATCAACCTGCACTAAACGCAGATATGGGAGTACAGCAGAACTGAAAATTGACCTAATGGAGTTTCAGAAGCAGCAGAGGGGCCAAACGTGCCCTTCTTTGGTGCCAAATGAAATGCAGAAAGGTACTGTAACTTTCTAAGACTCATTCTGGAGAGTAAGAAAGCAGGTATGCTTTATTAACAGCAATGGATACATGGGGGATAATTCCACCAACACACGCACCCAAGCACAACAATGAGTACTGATTTATAGTTTGGAGATATATATATTCACTCCATTTCCAAGAAAGGTAAGTATTTAATGTTAATGGTTTCTCAGAACTAATCATCATATTGTCCCTCCTACTCTCACATGTGCAGTATCCTCTAGTAGATGCATTTTGGGATCTTTTTGATTAAGGCTCAGTCTTCACTGTGTACTTTTCCATCTTTGTGCATGCTCATTCACTATTTAACTGTTTCAGCAGTTTTACTCTTTACAAGCTCAGCTGTTTTCATTAAGATCTGCTTTAGGGCACTGTGTTCCCTCTTCAGGTAAGTTCTTCCTCACTCTTGTGATCAGAGCCAAGTCTCCCTATCAGCGAGGCTGATACAACTCAGCAACCCCTTTTCGCTTTCAAGTTTTATGTCTTACATTCTGTGTTTCAATTTGGAAATAAGTTTTTGTATCATGTAACCTACTCCCTTCCACGTTTTTTCAAAACTGAAGTTATTTGTTTACAAACCCACGCTAAATGCAGGTGTAGGGGGATGAAGCTCATCCTAACGTGGTTCCAGAAGGGGCAAAGGGGCCTCACTTGTTGCCAGAGCAGCCGCATAGCTGCTCTGCTGTTTGTGGCCATCCACACAAGGCCTGAGCAATGCAAACAAAAGCACCTGCAACAACACCAGCTTTCCCCACTCAACTGCAGATAACACTTACAGTTAGGGGCTAAGCACCAGCTTCTACTTCGTCTCTCTCACCACGCGGCATGCCAAGCAGCTCCCTGAAAAAGAAAGCCAACCCACTCGTTATACACTGACGGATCTTTTCCCTCGGGAGAGCCAGAAGGCTGCCCAAAGGCGCCCAGCCCCAGGGCGGACATTTTGTGCGCGGCCACCCGCCCTTACCACAGGCCGGGAGCGCCCCGGCAGCCGTGAGGGGAAACTGGCCGCCGCCCTGCCCGCTCCCTAAGGCGATCCCCGGCCCATTCCACAGGCTCTTCCATTCCCCTGGCTCGCTCCTCAAGCAGGCTCCCGGCTACAAGCGCTGGGCGAGCGGGAGGGAGCGGCCATCGCCTCAGCATCGCCTCAGCCTCCCCTCAGCCGGGCGCCTCGCCCGCCAAATGGCGGCGGGCACCGCGCTCCCCCCCTGCCCCTCTCACCTCACGCTCCGGCGCCGCAAAGGGCTCGAAATGGCCGCCCCGGGGACTAAATAGCGGCCGGCTCTCGCGAGAGGAGCTGGGGAGGAGGCAGGGAAAGGAGGAGGGATGGCTGCAGGCTGGGAGGGTCGGGCTGGAGGCGTCGTGGAGGGGGTGGCGGTGCCGCCTCCAGGCAGCCCACTCGGGGGAGGGACTCCCCGGGAGGTGGTGGAAGGGGCTCGGTGCCCTCCCTGTCTCAAAGGGAGTCAGCCCGCTCCCGTCTCGTAGCCCAGCCTGACAGGGGCGCAGCTGCCGGGCTTTCCCCGCTCGCTGTGGGACTGTGGAGAGGAGGCGGTCGCGCAGGTTTGGCTCTGCGGCTCCTGGCGGTAACCGGGGGCTCGCTGTGTGCCGGGCGGGCAGGGAGCGAAGCCGTGCTGCTGCTGCTTCCCCGCCTCCCTCCCTCAGCTGCCCGGCCTCAATAACCCCTTCTTTCTCCCTCTGCTGGCTTCAGCGGCAGCTTTGCTGTTTCCTCTCTCTGCCCTGTTTCCTCGCCTCTGCCTGATGGTCCCTCAGGGATCCCGGTCTGGTCCCTCCTGACCCGCTCCTCTCCCGGTCCCGTCCCTCGAGCTGTCCCCGCGGCCCCCTGCATCCCCTCATCTTCAGAGTTTCTCTGAGACTTGAACTTTTCCTTTCACGTTTCTGCCTTCCAAATTAGTTTTACTCCAGGTTTTGATACCAGGCACTCCCCACGCCATGAACGTGCTTCCTATTTATCTGCGTTCTCCTGGCCCTCACCAAATCTCAGATTTTGTCTTCCTGCTTGGAAAAGAAAAACTAAGAAGTCTTTTCGCATGCTTGTCTCAGTTCTTACTGCACCATTCCAGATCTCTTCCTAATAATCTCACTTATTTTGATACTTCTGTCCATGACACACCAACGCTACTTTGAAAGATTGCCCGCTGTCTCCTTCCCTGTTCTCCCTCATCCACACCACACACACTCCCTACAAATGCTGTCCGTAGGCTGGTGACTAACTGATCTACCTCTTTTTTTGCTTGCTTCCAGGTCAACTACTACATAGCAATCGGATGGTGTTTTTTATGGGACACTGAGCTTTACCCAGTTTTTCTGTTTCGTGATTGTGGTGAGCTGACTACTGTCCTTTAACCAGCAGGTGATGGGCTAGGTGTTACATTTGAACCTACTTGTTTGAACTGTGTCCAAGTCTTGCCTCAGTCCTTTGCACAATACCAGGTCTAGCCTCAATCTATTTCATGGTTTTTCCAACTGGTGTCTTGAATTCTGGCACAGCTTCCTTCTGGACGTGACAAAAGGTTCTTGAGGGGATGAGGATGACTTAAAACAATGCTGCCAAAGCCATCTTCACTCTTTGATTGAATAACTCCCTTTCTTGTGTTCAGTGCACACTTAAAGTCCTGGAGTCTGATTTAATCTATCTAAAGGTAGAAGGGTAGGTTTTTACCAGAGGCACCACATCCAGCCTGTTACCTTCTCTTCCACAAGCCAAGGAAGGGAGAGAGTCTCTCATGGAGATGGGTAAGACCAACTAAGATGAAAATTAGCACAGATAGCTTTCTTTCTTCCTTTCTCTACTGTTTGCAACAGCAGTGCAGACTCAAGAGGACGATTGTATAAGGACAGTTGTGTGTTTTTTTGTTTATTTTTTTTCAAAAAAATTTTTTTTTCAATCGTAAAAGCTAGGAATTTATTTTTAATGGAAGCTAACAGTATACATTAGCAGGTAGCTCATGTCATAGTCCTTTCTAACAAAAGCTCTGTGAGATCTGGGAATGCAACTTAATTTTTTGGCTTTTTCCCACAAAGCCTGAGATCTGAATGTGTGGGGCACATTTTCTTTTTTTGTTGTTTGCAGTAGACATGTGTCTAAGGAGTTAATGATTGCTGTGGCTGAATTATAGATAGCATATAATCAGATGTTTGTGCCCAGAGCTGATGGTTTGCCCTAGTAGCTGACTTTGTTGTTGAAAGGCTAACTGAAATAGAGCTCACTTCAAAATGGACTATTACACTTATGTTCCAAACAGAACTTTTTGTTATGGGCTTTGTACCCATACAGGGCCCAATATGGTAGAACTTGCTGCTGTTGTTTCCTCTTTTGAGAAGTGCTGCTAGCCTGTTTCCCTCTGGAAAGGGAAGCACTTGCCCATAAGCAAGTGGAGACCATGTTACAAACAGAGTTGAAAGTCCGCGTTACCTAATGCTTGAAAGAGTAAACATTAACGTAGGGAAGACCTGGGGAGGCAACTAGCATGCTTTAGAAAAGCCCAGTTTTCTTTCAAAACAATTTATGGCTTCTTCCAAAGCACATAAGCAAACCTCAAAGCTGTTAGTCTTTCCCTTGAAGACATAATTGCAATTCTACTGTTGTCTATGTATTCTTGCATGAATTTGAAAAACAAGTTACATATCGAAAACAGACTGTTTTAATCACTGAACCATTACTCTTGCTGACAGATCAGTCACTTCTACAGCGTGTGATAATATATTTCTTACCTGAAGAAATCAGTAACAATTAGGAAATGGCCAAAGTTGAAAGGTTTGCTTTTCATGTTCCAAGCCTGGAGGAGCTTGCTGGAGGTAAGTCATGCAGAGAGTGTAACTTTTTACAAACTTAAAATGTGCCCTTCAAACTTACTTTTAAGCTTTTATCATATCCTCTCTACAGCTAATACATGCAGAATGTTCTTGCTGTTAGCACGCTAGGATGTAAAGAAAAATACTGTTTTTTTATACACTGTTCTTTAAAACAAATGACACCTCCCCTTCCCCCAAAAAAATCTTGCCAGATAATCTTCACGTGAATGGAAACATGACAGGCAATATCCTGTAAGAGCAGACACTTCCAGACGATGTCTGAAGATTATAATCAAGCAATTGCAAACAGTCTAGTTCATGTATTTCAAAAAGTCATTGCCTTGTCAGCTAAAACTTACTTCCTTCTTTGCTCTCATATCATACTTGACCGTGATCATAATTTCCTGCCCTTGTGAAGCAAAAACATTGCTGAATGTAGTTTAAAGTTATCCATGTTACTTCACAGCTACGGTATGTCAATTAAAAGCTTTGTAAAATTCATAATTAATGTGGTAACTAATAATTCTCTGAACAAGCTCTTTATCTTATGCAAAGTTCTGGCTTGAGAAACAATGCATATATAGGCACTAACATTCGAATTAATAGATTTAAGATAGATTTACTTAGAGTAAGTGTATGTTTTTTAAAGTGTATTTTGCTGAAATAAAGTCTAAAAATATTTTGTGCTGTTAGTTAACTTGTCTACCCCTTGATAATGTTTCATTGCCAATAACTTTGCCATTACTTTTTTATTACAGTTTTGCAGAAAGGGCTTAAAGAAAACTTTGCTGATGCTCAAGTCTCTGTTATAGACTGTCCTGATCTGACTAAGGAGCCTTTCAACTTTCCTGTTAAAGGTAACCTAGTGTTCCTGTCTTCCACAGAGACTTCTGCAGTTCTTGCTACCTGACTGTACTTGGTTTTGATCTTCTAGAGATGTTAGGAAAGCTTAGGTCATTTTTTAGGTACAGAATATGTGTGAGAGGGAAGCCACATTTTACTCTTGGATTTGCTTCCTAGTTGATGTACGAACAAGGACAATTCATTCAAGTGCTTGTCGTCATTTTCTTTCTTAACCTATGATTGCAATACACACTTAGGAAATAAGCTTTATTTATTAAACTCTAAAGGTTTTGAAATGAAGTTATCTTCCAGCTGGATAAATGTTTTTGATCCATGCCAATCACTACCTGAACCTAAGGAGCTGTGCTTCCACTTGGTGTAAATTCCTTCCTTCCATGTATGTGAAATGAAAGAAACTGTCTTATTTTGAGTGGGATTCATTGTCTTTGACATTAGCTGTTTAGAAGACAGATGCCTCGTGTCATTTGTGCTACTCATCTGAGTTCACTGTCATCAACGTAGGTAAAGAAGCACCTTGAGAAGGTGATGCATCCCTTCTAAAATTTGAGTCTGACTTTCTAAAGAAATTTTAGGAACCAGTTCTTTGGTGCATTAGACTGCATGCTTACTTGAGAATTTCACAGAAAATATTTTACCAAGCTAACTCTCTGTATTCTTCCAGGAATCTGTGGAAAGCCTAGAATAGCAGATGTGGGAGGTGTTCCTTACCTCATACCCGTTGTGCAGAAAGAAAAAGTGAGTTTTTCTCTGTAGTAGCTGTGGGTTTTAAATACATTTTTAATAGAAAAGGGATATTGTGTTGAAATAAAAACAAAACCAAGGACTAATGGCCACTATAAGATTCCACTTGTGAAAGAGTGTTAGTTTTCAGTGTTCTGTTAGATTGATTCCTATGCACAGACCGCATCAGGAAATCTTACAGATCTTAGCAAAAATTTCATATGCTGTCTGGTATCTGGCAGTCCATCTTCTCCTGCCTTCAAATACCAGATAGTATTGAAAGCAAACAATTTGTGACAGGAGCCATGGAAACAAATACTAAACAAGGGGCTTGTCTGTGTGCTTATATATGGCTTGTTGAAGTTGGTGATTCCAAGTCACAGTCGTGCTTCTTTGTAAAAACTGTCTGTATTTGCATTTTCAAGCCAAGACTAGATTCACATTACTGTTCTTTTCCAAGAATATCATGCTTCCTTTCTGATACCTGGCCCTATCTGTCTCTATATGATATTCTCTTTCATGTGATTTCTTTTTTATCTTATACAAATACAGTTTTGAATAGAAACAATCATTCAGCTTTTGGTAAAATGGCAGGGGAACATACAGGCAGACTCTCTCTTCCACAAAATGGTCAGGGCTGTACCCAACCCATTACTACTAAATGTTCTGTTGTTCAGACTTGAGAACTGTATTCATCCTAATTATACCAAATACCAATGAGCTGTTGTGAATGAAATGCATCCAGAGGTTACAGTGAACAGAATGGTAACTCCAGATCACAGCAGAACACCACAATCAAAAGTTTGTGTCTCTTGCAGGTTTATGATCTCAATACAGTTGCAAAAGACATAGAGCTACCTGGAGCCTTCATTCTTGGAGCTGGAGCTGCTTCATCGAGGATTCTTGGTGTAAATGCTGAGGTCAGTAACAAAAAGCATGACAGTTCTCAATGAATTCATGGAAGTATCAAAACAGTAGAGCACTGTCATGCTCGGTGTTTCCCCATTTACAACAAAATGATCATTTAACATACACCTTTCATGCCAAAAGCACATAAACAACACGAGAAGGAATTAGATGGGAGCCATCTAATGAGGTGCATAGTATCGATATAATGCAAATTGATTTTTACTTGTAATTTTTCAGAAAGCGTGTGATTGATTTGAAGCACACAGGAAACGTGATTTTCTTGAAACTGATTGACAAAAGCCTGACCAGTGGTTTTAATGACAAGATTTAGACATGCCTGTCCAAGTCACCTGTAAATGAAATGCCTTTCATTTGAATCAAAATGAAAAGGCTTTCATCAAATGAAACACCTTTAAAATGTCTCCTGTCTTTTGCCCTCTTGCGTGACTTTGTTTTACCATTCTACATTGTAAAGTTTCTGCATACAAAATGTTTACCTGCAATCGAGGTAGGAGACAAAAACTGCTGCCTGTGGGGGCTTTCAGGTAGTCAGAGTCCTTTCAAGCATAGATCCCTGGCCTTACCACCCTGTTTTGATTAATTGGCAGATGAGATAGTTCATCTCAGCATTAAATTTGGGACACTCTAATAGTGCTTGTTAAGGTACAACTTGAGAAAGTATTATGTAGAATTCCAATACATGCATGGCAGGGCTCAGACCTCAAAGGCTAGTCTTTTTTAACACTAATATTCATCTTCACAGAACATTCCATTTAACTCTTCAGAGAAGTAAAACCGATTTCTGGGGGTTCTATTGCGTTACAATATTACCACATTTTCCTCATCCTGAGAAATGAAGGGCATGTGATGAAGGGGATTATTTCTTGAGATCATGGTTCAACGCTTAAATTTACATTTGACTGACTCTTACATGTTCTTATTAACTTATTTTGACTTATTACATGTTCTTTCTCTCAGTTTATCCCTGTTGTTCAAACTCAAAGCGATAAAAAGCCTGCTGTAAATGGGAGCTACATCGCTCAGATAAATCCTGCAGATAAAGGGTGCCTGCTCGAGAAGTACAGCAGTAAATACACCGACTGTGAGTTTGGGCTGTTGGCCAACCTCTATGCCAGCGAGGGCCAACCTGGTAAGGTGCGTACCTGGAGCAAAGGTGACTTTGCTTGCAGAGCTTTGTGGCTGAAGGGAAATCCACGTTTCAACATTCTTAAATCAGTTTTCTGTAACAGTAAAGAAGCAATTCTATGAAAGAAATATCCAAACAGAAGAAACAGCTGTTGGTGAACAAGGAGAAAAAATGGTGGAGACAGAGAAGTGTTTGAATTTTTGAGGAATAAGTATTAGTTTAGTAAAACTTTTCCCTTACAAATCATCCATTCACATCCAGTCCAAACATGCAGTGACTTAAGGTTATTCTTGTACAATGACTGACTTGCGTAAATCATTTCTGTGCACTTATTTTTTGTAGGTGTATTGCCCCCAGCACAGCTAGCACAAAGCAGTGTTGGCAGAGCAGCCAAAAAAGCTGTTTACTGCATGGAAACTGAGCAGTCTCTCCAATTTCCAAGGGTTTCTAAGAGGTGAAGCCAGCTGGTGGATAGAAGGGGGTTGCTTATTCCATTGTTTCATGTGTGAGTAAATGACTTGTGGCTCAGTACCTTTACAGGCAAAGCTAGTGTTGACCAAAGTTAAGCAGGTACTGAAAGGACATGGAGCAACAGCTGGGGGGAAAGTCATGCTGTGACACAGAAATCTGGGGTTATGAGTGTGGGAGAGTTTCAGAGCAGCTTTCACAGACCGTTGCAGGCTGTTGCTGGAAGACAGCAGTGATGAAATAACTTTATTCTCCAGGTCATAGAAGTGAAAGCCAATGGAAGAACTGGGGAACTTAATTTTGTCTCTTGTCTGAGACAAATTTTAGAGAAGCATTATGGAGAAAAGCCAGTTGGGATGGGTGGTACATTTGTCATTCAGAAGGGGAAAGCAAAGATTCATATTATGGTAAGTTGTTGTCAATTCATATCACTTTCTTCATTCTTCTGAAAACAGAAGTATAAATCAAGGCGTGACCTCTCATTGCCCTGACTTTTCCTTTGTATTATTAAATTTATGTGTAAACTGTTAGGATAAGCAGTGTATTAAACTAAGAAGCTGATATTACAAAACTGACATCCCATAACTAATGATGCTGTATTGCTTGGCCTTAATAGTGTGATCTTTTCTTTTGAAATCCACGGGCAACTAGAGAAGGAACTGTAGAACTGTTGTGAAGTGAAATAAAATGACATACAGGCACTAAGATGATACTTACAGAAAGCAATAAACATTGGAAAACAAAACAAAACAAAAACTAGTTGAGCTTCTAAAATATCCTAGGAGGAGAATCCTCACTTTAGCAGCTTTCCCACTAAGCGTCTACAATGAAAGAAGTAATATTCTGATCACTTCTGTTTCTGGCAGAAATGCAGTAATGGGTGAGCTTCTGCAAGGCAAGAAGTAACTTGAACAGAACAGTGGGGTGGGGAAAGGTGAAGGAAAGTTTCTAGAGGAAAAAGTGTCTTGGTGTAAGTAACTTCATCTCACTTAAATTTTTTGTTTTTGCTGTAGCCTCCAGAATTTTCTGCCTGTCCTCTGAACACTGATGAGGATGTGAATAACTGGCTCAAATTCTTTGAAATGAAGGCTCCGCTGGTTTGTCAGCCAGTAATCGTTTCCAGGGATCCAGTGAGTCTCTTCCTCATTTCTAAGTGTAAACTAAGGCTTGTGATGGATTTTGTCCTGGATATGATTTTCACTTTAAGAACAGGAGTGTGTATGTATTGTGTGAAATGCTTTCAGGGGGTATGTGATGAAATACAAGCTTCTCATTTCTGTCATTGGTTTGAATTTTAGACACAGTCAATCAATTTGGGAATGTAGTGGGCGTTCATAGAGGATTGAGGTTAATGCTTCTGTTCCAATTGCAAGTGTGCAAGTGTTTGCATCCCAAACCTAACAGCAGGGTTTGCACTTACAGCTAGACACAACAGGAGGAATGTCGAGAGCACGGAAGCTTGATCAGCCATGTGTTCTTGTAGCTCACTTATAGAAGTCTCTTGCCAATGCTGTGTCAAAATGTGTACAACGTGTCTCAATTGCTGATGCAAATTAAAGCCTGCAGTTCCTCAAGTTAGAAGGACACCTTGCACAAGCACTAAAATCAGCAACAAAGAATTCAGGATAAAAAGTAACCAGGCTTCAAAAGCCATTAAGATGTTAAGAAGACTGTGTTCAGAAGTAACTAGGAAGCCATAGGTGAAATTGATTTTTTTAAAATAACAATGCACTAATAAATAATGTAAGTAAAAATTTCCAGAGTGAAAGGAGACAAGCTGTAGGCTTGAATACACTCAGTGGTGTGACTTCATTGTGTCTTTATTTAGCAGCTTTTGGCTTAAGACTAAATTGTGTGCATCTTCCCAGAATCTAATGCTAAGTACTTGGAAAACAGCTGCCAACAGCTGCGCTGTTCTGAATCAGTACAACTTGTGTAGTGGATGCAGCTGGAGCATTCTTATCAGTATCCATTGGAAGCATAACAGCACTCAGCTGGGGCAGTGTTTTTGGAAATGCGTGAATGCCATCACAGAGATAACAGAGGAAGACAGCTTTAATCCTGTGTTAATGAACTGTTCTGTTTCTTGCATTCTAATGCCATAGCATTACTCACCAGTGTCCTCTGGATATATAAAACTGATAGGGGTGATGTCACTGGCGAGGATGCTGGTTATTTTATTTGCTGTTCTTCCTGTTTTCATCCAAGCTGGCCCTCAGAATTGGAGAAGAGATTGTCCCTTTATTGCATGTTTCTATGGCATTCAGTGCGGAGTGGTTCTGATTTCCAGTAGGGCTTCCTTGATAAGTCTGATTTAATCCCAAATTAGAAAAAAAAAAAAAAAAAGAAAAGGAAATCTCTGGGATATTAACAGTAAAATCTGGGGGCTCTCAGGGTTTCTAAATTCTTTAAAAAACTAAGCTCCTCTTTGTTTTTCTTACTATTAGTTTCACAAGCACCTTGCAAGTTTTCATTGCTTCGTGGCTGTAGCCTCCTTTTGAGATCTGTGGAAAGACAGAAGCGAGATTATCCAAGTACTTTAAAATACCGATTCCAGGAAAGCGTGCTCACAGGCCTTTCTTTACTCGCAGGGTTTCGACCTACGCACAGAGCACACGCACTGCTTCAGCGCCCACGGGGAAGGAGGGCACTACCACAACGACACCACGCCAGACAGCGTGCAGTACTGCGGGTACTTCTTGCCTGCAGAGTTTCTCTTCCGTATCGACAGGCCCAAGGAGACGCACATGGTTGGCAGAGACTAAGCTGGCCTGTCCTGGCTTTAATGAAGGCGTAGCAATTTAATTTTGTTAAGTAAAAATGCTGATTTTTGTAATGCTTTTAATTACGCACATATTTATCAAAGTCAAGAACAAATACAACAGCAATAAACTGCCACCCTTTTAGATTTGTTAAGGGGAGAAAATCAGAGTTTATTTGTAATTGAAGTGGTTATGGTGGAATTCAAGCTGTAATTTCCCTGGAGTATTATTAATAACATATTTTTTGCTGTTTGGTTCCTCTTCCTGCATGGTTCTTGCTGATGATCGATGATATTTTGTTGTAGACAACACCAAGCTGGGGGGAAGTGTTGATCTGCTGGAGGGACCTGGGCATGTTGGGTCAATGGGCAGAGGCCACTGGGTTGAGGTTCATCATGGCTAAGTGCTGGTCCTGCACTTAATGCACAACAACCCCATGCAGCGCTACAGGTTTGGGGCAGAGTCACTTGAAAGCTCTGTGCAGAGGAAAAGGATGTGGAGATGCTGATTGATGCTCACCTGAACATGAGCTGGCAGTGTGCCCAGGTGGCCAAGAAGGCTGATGGCATCCTGATTTTTATCAGGAACAGTGTAGCCAGCAGGACCAGGGAGGTGATGGTTCCCCTGTACTCTGCTCTGGTGAGGCTGCATCTTGAGGGCTGTGTTCACTGTGCTCAGCTTTGGGCCCCTCAGTACAAGGACGTCGAGGCCCTGGAGTGTGTCCAGAGCAGGGCTACGAAGCTGGTGAAGGGCCTGGAGCACAAGTCCTGTGAGGAGCTGAGGGAACTGGGGGTGTTTGGGCTGGAGAAGAGGAGGCTCAGGGGAGACCTCATTGCTCTCTGCAGGCACCTGAAAGGAGGTGTGGGGAGCTGGGGGTCGGCCTCTTCTCACAGGTAACCAGTGATAGGACCAGAGGGAATGGCCTCAAGTTGTGCCAGGGGAGGTTCAGGTTGGCAATGAGGAGACATTTCTCCTCACGAAGAGCAGTCAGGCACTGGGACGGGTTGCCCAGGGAGGTGGTGGAGTCACCGTCCCTGGGGGTGTTGAAGGAGAGGTTGGACGTGGTGCCTGGGGACACGGTTCAGAGGAGGACGATTGGACCAGAGGATTTTGGAAGCCTTTCCCAACCCCTCCGCCTTTCCGAGGGACACCAGCGCCTCCCTCCCCTCACCAAGGGCCGTCCCTCCCGCTCCTCCCCGCCCTTCCCGAGCGCGTTTTCGGCTCCGCCCGGCGGCGGCGGAGCGGGAGGAGCAGCGGGGGGGGGATCTGCAAGATGGCGGGCGTGCCGGCCGTGCGCATCAGCATCGAGTCGGCGTGCGAGAAGCAGGTGCAGGAGGTGGGGCTGGATGGCAGCGAGACCTACCTGCAGCCCCTCTCCATGTCGCAGAACCTGGCCCGCCTGGCGCAGCGCATCGACTTCAGCCAGGGCTCCGGCTCCGAGGAGGACGAGCCGGGCTCCGCGGGCCGCGCCTGGGCCGAGCCGGGCGAGGCGGAGGATGAGGAAGGTGAGGGGCGGCCGGGCCGGGGGGCCGCCGCCACAGTGAGGTGGGGAGATCCGAAAAAGACGCGGGTCCCGCCTTGTTTTGGTGTAATTCGTGAAATGTGCTTGACGGGGAGGCTCGCGCCTTTGTGTCTTAGGAGCCTGGCTCTCGTTTTTAGGGTTGGTGAAGTTCCAGCCGTCCCTCTGGCCGTGGGACTCGGTGAGGAACAACCTGAGGAGCGCCCTGACAGAGATGTGTGTGCTGTACGACGTGCTCAGCATCGTCAAGGACAAGAAGTTCATGACCCTAGACCCAGTCGTGCAGGATCCCCCTCCTCCCAAACAGGTACAGCACAGCTCCTGTCGCAGCTCGTGTGAGGCCACACCGAAGATTTGGTTTCATTGAGGCTTTTTGCCTCAAAGTGTTCAAATTGTGCTAGATCAAAATGTGCTAGAGCATTCTAGATCGCAAAATGTCCCAGAGCATTCCACATCATCTCCTGGTTCAGTGCTCTGTGAGTGAGTGGGAAGGCTAGGAACAGGAGGCGAGGCTGAGCTCAAAGGCCTCTTTGTCAGGGCTGTAAGTCCCAGTGCTTCTTGTGTACGTTTAATACCGATGTGAAAACGATTCTAAATCAGCTACTGATACAGCAAAACCCGCTGTCAGTTGCTTTTACAATTACTAATAACAATATCACGTGACTTAAAACTCAACTCTTTTTTTTTCCCTTCTAGAATCCTCAGTTCCTGCAGTTGATTTCCAAAAAGAAGTCATTAGCTGGAGCAGCTCAAATCCTGCTGAAAGGAGCAGAAAGATTGTCCAAATCAGTGGCAGAAAACCAGGAAAATAAGCGACAGAGAGACTTCAACTCCGAACTGTTGAGACTGAGACAGCACTGGAAGCTGAGAAAAGTGGGCGACAAAATTCTTGGGGATCTGAGCTACAGAAGTGCAGGTATATGGTAGACTTTTCTATTTTATTACTAGCAAAAATGGAAAATTATACTCTACAAAGAATTTTTAAACTGGAAAAGCACAGGGGATATCTTTAATAATGAATAATACTTAATAACAGGTAATTGCATGACAAAATTTCAAAAGGAGGAAACTTGACTTATTATCAGGGGATAATATCCTGATATTATCGGGGAAAACAGGTAAGTGACCTTAAAGGCTGGCTGTATAGACTTTTAGTAAAGATTGCTATACAGAACAATTCTGTATTGGCAGTAGCGCTGATCAGTTGACAGGTAGATGCTGTAACTCTTTGGCTTTTGTCTACGTTTTGTTTGCAAAGCATTTTAAAACATTGAGGAGTATCTTGTGTTTTGCTCTGAACACTGATTCGTTATTTCTGTTGTAACTTCTGAGAACTGAAGCTGAGAATATGCATTATTACATGACTTAAAGTAAGAGGAGTTAATGAACCGAGAGTCTAGAGCCAAACACGGAATGAAGGAGTGAATGCAGAATACAATTTGTAAATACAAAGCAGGCCTCTAAGCTGGTTATATTGGGCACCTGATGTGTAGTCAGTGAAGGAGAGGAAAGAGAAACTTCAGGCTGATCGTCTTGCGTTAATTAAGAAGCTGTATGTGTGACTCTTCTTGATGATTTATCTTAAAGAAGATGAAACGTGCCCAGGATGTGACAGGGTTGCAGATGTGGGCATCTGCCTCTGTCAGTCTCACCCGAATGGCTGGCTGTATGATTGCTTTTTTATGGACCAAACCCTGTCATAGCTGATAAACTTCAGGACAAACATAAGCAACATTGCTTTGTAGAAGATGTTGCACCTTTACTTGTGACCTTACTGTAGAATATTACATATCACACACTTGAGGACTGAGATGCTGCTGTGCTGAAATGAACTTTCTAAATTAGCTATATTTATAAAGATTTCATTAAGAAATTGGAGTTGAGCATAAACTATGGAGCCCTGGAGTTTTAGATGTATTGTGAAACAGAGGTTTGGGCTTCCTTGTTTGCAGGAGATGCTGTATAGTCTCAGGGCTGTGACACTGTTGGCCTCAGAGAGATGTGGTGGGACAACTTGTGGGCAGTGAGAGATGGTTACAGGCTCTGCAGGAGAGGGAGGCAGGGAAGAAGAAGTGGGTTAGCCCTACACATTAGGGAGTGCCTAGACTGCGTGGAGCTGGGCAATGGAGATCTGTCAGCGTGAAGGGAAAGGCCAGTAAGGCAGATATCATGGTGGGAGTCTGTAGTAGACCACCCAACCAGGATGAAGGGGTAGAGAAAATACTCTACAAGCAACTAGGAGAGGTCTCACAATCACTAGCCCTTGCAGGAGATTTCAACTTCCCAGGAGTTTGCTGCAAATACAGTGCGGCAGGAAAGAAACAGTCTAGGAAATTCCTGGAGCACATGGAGGATAACTTCTTGATGCAGAAGGTGAGGGAGCTGGCTAGGGAAGGTGCCCCACTTGACCTGCTGTTTGCAAACTGGGAAGGACTTGAGGGTGATGTGATGGCTGGAGGCTGTCTTGGGCACAGCAATCAGAAAATGAAGAGTTTTTAATTCTTGGTGAAGGAAAGAAGGTGGTTAGCCCTAGAGCTGTTGTCAGGTTGTGCAGGGAGAAAAACAGGAAGGCCAAAGCCCAACCGGAACTCGAAAGACAATTAAAAATACTTATTTATAAGCACATCAACAGCAAAAGGAGGATTAAGGAGCATCTCCATCCTTTATTGGATATGAGGGGAAATACAGTGGTGAAAGGGTAAAAGGCTGGGAGGCTTAAAGCCTTTTCTGCCTCTGTCTTTGTTGGTAAAGCCAATTGTTGTCAGGGTGCCCAGCTCCCTGAGCTGGGAGATGGTGACAGGGAGCGAGGGGAAGCCTCTGTAACCCAGCGGGAAACTGCAAGGGACCTCCTCCGTGTTGTGATTGTTCACAGGTTGATGGTCCAGCTGGGATTCATCCAAGGAGGAGCTGGCAGAAGTGCTCACCAAGCAGCTTTCAATAACTTTCCAGCAGTCCTGGCTAACCAGGGAGGGCCCAGATTGAATGGAGTTCAGCAAAAATGACTTGATAAGGGCAGGAAGGAGCATCCAGGGAATGACAGGCCTGTCGGTCTGACCTTGGACACAGGGAAGGCTGTGGGGCTGAATCATCTGTGATGATTCACGTCACAGTGAATCTGAATCACATCAAGATCACATTCAAACGAAATTCAAGATCATATCACTGCAATCTTATCTGGAATGTCATTTTGCAGGACATAAGGGACAACTGAGGGATCACAGGCAGCCAGCATGGGTTTATGAAGGGCACATGTGGCCTGACTAACCTGATCTCTTTCTATGCAAGATGACCTGCTTAGTAGATGAGGGAAAGGCTGTGGATGTCCTTTACCTCGTTTTTAGTAAAGTGTTTGACACTTTCCCATGGTATTTCCCTGTCTGCTCATGGTTTGGACAGGTGTATGGTTTGTTGGGGAAAGAACTGAGTCATAATGAATGGAGTTTGGTCCTGTTGGTGGCTGGTCACCAGCAGCATTCCCCAGGGCTCAGTGTTGGAGCCAAGCTTTGTTTAACATTTTAACATAGATCTGCATGAGGGGATCAAATACTCCCTCAGGAAATTTGCAAATGATGCTGATTAAAGTGGGAATGTCGATCTGCTTGAGGATAGGAAGGCTCTGCAGGGGGATTGGGATAGGTGGATCAATGGGCTGAGGCCAGCTGTGTGACATCCAACAAGGGGAAGTGCTGGGTGCTGCTCCTGGGGCACAACCACCCCGTGCAGCTGCATGGGCTTGGGGAAGAGAGGCTGGAAAGCTGCCTGGTAGAAAAGAGCTTGGCAGTGCTGGTCAACAGCCAGCTGAACATGATCCGGTGTTGTGTCAGGTGTGCAAGAAAGCCAACAGCATCCTGGCTTGTATCGCAACTAGTGTGGCCAGCAGGACAGGGAGGTGATCGTCCTCCTGTACATGGCACTGGTGAGGCCACACCTCCAGTACTTTGTTCAGGTTTGGGGCCCTCATTACAAGAAGGATGTTGAGTTGCTCCTGTGTGTGCAGAGAAAAGCAACAAAGCTGGTGAAGGGCCAAGAAAAAAAGGGTTCTGAGGGGCGGCTGAGGGAACTGGGGGTGTTTGGTCTGGGCAAGAGGAGGCTCAGGGGAGACCTCGTTGCTCTCTACAACAATCTGGAAGGAGGTTGCAGTGAGGAGAAATGTCGGTCCCTTCACATTGGAACAGGCTGCCCAGGGAAGTGGAGTTCCTGTCCCTGGAGGTATTTAAAGCACATATGGACGTGGCACTAAGGGACATGGTTTAGCGGTGGCACTCAGAAGGTCAGGTTGATGGTTCGACTTGGTGATCCTGAAGGTCTTTTCCAACCTGGATGATTCTGTGTTTCTAACATGCACATCTTTGTTCCTTCTTGATCAGGTTCCCTTTTTCTTCATCATGGCACATTTGAGGTGATCAAGAACACTGATATTGACCTGGATAAAAAGATACCTGAGGATTACTGTCCTTTGGATGTTCAAATTCCAAGTGACTTAGAGGGATCAGCCTATATAAAGGTTTGTCAGTAATAATATAGCATGGGCTTTATGTTACATGTTATGTACATTTGCAACAAAAAACAAACATCATAAACTTTTTTTTTTTTTTCTCCCACATAGGTTTCAATTCAGAAACAAGCTCCAGACATTGGTGACCTTGGGACAGTCAATCTCTTTAAAAGACCCATGCCAAAATCAAAACCAGGTATGGTTAGATATATGCTGTTTTCTGAACACATGCTCAAAACACAGTAAAATTCTTGCACAGAGCTTGAAAGAAGAGTGATCAAGAATATTCTAACTTAAACTGAAGTTCTGTGTTTGGGCTTTGGAAACAGGACATCTTCAAAGTGTACTCCTTCCAGGTTTTATACGTGTTTACACAGTTTCTGAAATAAAATCCCTAAACTTGCATTTAAGTGTACTGGAATGCCTTGAGCATGTAACTGAAAGTACATCAAGATACCGTGGTTCAGCCAGTTCCAGCGTATTTTTAGCTCAACTGAATCGAAAGACTGTTCACTCTCTTAATTTTGCCCCAAATGCATCATTTGTTGCTGTGGCTCGCATATCTTCTCTGAATCTGAAACGTGTTGGGCAGTGTGTCTTAACTACTGACAGCTAATCTGGCAGTAGTTTGGTTAATTTGATACACGCCAGTATCTGTAGCTGTAAACCTTTGGGATTAAAAATTCATTTTTAACTGCTGAGGATTAAAAAGAACTTGTTGGCAGGGTTTTACTTCACAGCAGACTATGTGCTTCTTTGAACACAGGCTTGATGCTATATTTAGCTGTTTCATAGAGCATTCAGGCTACAGTATAGACCAGAATCTTTTAGGCCTGTAAATCCTGTAGAAGTACATAAAATTATTTTGTTGGCTTGTTGCAGAGTGAATTAAATAAAGCCAGAAGTTTCTTTAGAAGTGAATAGCAACTTAAGAAGCTCAAGCTCATGAGCAGAATTCATGAAAGATCTGGGAATATAATTACAGTTACAGAAGGGAGTAGCAGTTTAGAATATCTGTATATATGTATACATACAATATACGTATAAAGCAAAGTGAAATTCACTAGTGTTATCTAAAAGTGCTTGCTTAACAGGTAAAACTTTGGAAAATATTCTGTTTGAATAGAATATACTGTCTTGCTGCTATAGCAATTGCATTCAGGCCACGTCTCACAACTACTGCAGAATATCTGATACCCAGAGGGGAAAAAATAAGGTAACTTTTCTTTACTCTTCTGAAAATGTTAATTCATATTTTTAAGGTTCTCCCCACTGGCAGACAAAATTGGAGACTGCACAGAATGTTCTGTTATGTAAAGAAATCTTTGCCCAGCTATCACGAGAAGCTGTTCAAATTAAATCACAAATTCCTCACATTGTTGTGAAAAACCAGATCATCTCCCAGCCTTTCCCAGGTAGGATTATTTGCTTAAGTACAAGCTGAAATTCTGTTTGACGTGACTTAAAAAAGAAGAAGCAAATGAACAGTGTGTTAATCTTGTTCCTCAAAGAATTGGAAAACCAGAGTTTCCCAGAATTTTGCTAATTGTAGTAAGATTGAACTAATACATTTTAGTTTCTAATTTACTAGTATTTCATTGTATAGATTTTGATTTGTTTCTGATTTGTTATTTTGTCAGTAGCAGTTAATACTGTCAACTGTGATGATATGTGCACATAGCAGTTTGACACGCACAGCTTCATTGCTCCTGGATTTCACGGAGATGAAACTTAAGACCTTAGCTAATGGGTTTTCAGAAGAACTAAGACTAAAAAGGGGTATACAACTAATTATGTCTTAGGGAGAACGTTTCTGTATGGCTTGAGTCTTTTTTTTTTTTAGAAAAAGATGCTGAATGTTTGTTGGTGAAGAATAAGTTCTTAGCAACAGGCCTGAGAACTTTTAGTATCCTTAATTTTTTAATCTGCTTGCTCAGGTTTGCAGTTGTCTATTTCTCTGTGTCACTCTTCCAATGACAAAAAATCACAGAAGTCAGCTGCTGAAAAACAGAATCCAGAGGATCATCTCTACGTTCTGGAGCATAATTTGCATCAGCTTATCAGAGAGGTAATGTGCAATATATTCTGGCTTTTGTTCAGACTCACACGTAGTACAACAGAAAGCCACTAGAGGCCTGCAAACTCCTTTCCATTTGTGCGAGGCAGCCTGCCGATCAGTTCTGGTATGCGTGGGTGATCAGGGAGTTGACGTTATGCTTTCTTGGAACAGTAGTTCTGGACTTAACCTTAGGCCTTGCTGCTTGCTTCAGAAAAGGCGTGCGAGGTCTTTTCAGTACAGCTCCTCAGCCTCCCTTTTTCCTTTGTGTCTGATGAGTGTTTGTCAAGTGCTTAAACTGAGCATTGGTTCAGACCGTACTCCCACAAGGAAAGAAGAATCAATTACTATAATAACTTTGCTTTGTTTGAGGTCCACTGCTTGCTTCAGTGTTTTAGATTCTCATGTTATCAGGTAGAAGGACCCGGGATAGGAGGTTGAGCTGTGCTCCCCTCCTGAACAAATTAGACAAACTGCAGATATCTAAGTAGTTGTGAAACCGTGTTCCTGAGAGTGTTCATATCCTTAGAGCATGGCTCCACAAGAGATGAAGTCATGTGGAACAGTCCAGTGTTTTTAAACACTCAGCTAAGAGAGGTGTGCCCAGCTTTGTTGTGAATTTTGTTTCATGACTTTGAACTTTCTGTACCTCAGTTTTCATCTTTGAAATGCTTCCTTTAGTTTTAGTCCTTTAGTTTTAGATAGCAGACTTAGTAGTAGGAGCTACTGCTGTACTACCAAACTTTTGTTAGCTGGTAACCTTTCATCAAGGTTTGAAAGACAGGGAGGCAAAGTGTAATTATAAAGCTGTTTTTATATAAACCACTGTCAAGCTTACGAAGTCGAAAAAGATACACTTCCTGAAAGTTTTTACACTTCTAAGACTCAATGTGAAACAGAATGTTGTAATATACGTACTGCTTCTTGCAGGTGCACTTTCTCTTACAACAGCTGTTGTTTGTTTGCAGTGTCACAAGCAAACCCTGAGCTCCACAGTGATGCCACATCCAGCTAGTGCACCTTTCGGCCATAAGAGAATGAGACTAGCAGGACCCCAGGCTTTTGATAAAAACGAAATCAGTGCTTTACAGTCAAACGAAGGACTTTTGGAAAAGATCATAAAGCAGGCAAAACACATCTTTCTGAGACGCAGGTAGGTCACAGGCTAGTCTTGTTACAGTTGCAATAAGGTATATCCATGTAAAACACAATTGATTTTTTTTTAAGTGTTCTTAAAACTAGCTGCTTCTTGACTATTTATTTATTTTGAAGTACTAAAAACAGATAACAAAGTATGAGTAAACACTTTCCTAGTAAAAAAAAAAAAAAAATTTCTGAGATCTGTGGCAGCTGTAATGTAGGCTGCTGATTGTTGTCTCTACTTTCCTTATATTGCATAAATCCTTTTTAGTATTCTTTGCTGTGCATTAGCTGATGCTGAGTAATAGCACTTCAATATTTCTGCAGAATACACATGAAATGGAATAAACAAGTGTGCTTTATTTGCACCTGAATGGTGCTGAAATAGAACTTTGATCTGCATGGTTCTGTAGGACTGGCAAGCTTTTTGCATGGCACAAAGAAAATCAAACTCGTAACGTACTCATTTCCCTTTTAAAAAAAAAAAAAAAAAAGGAAGTAACAGCACAAACTGGTGAGGTTATTTTGGGTGGAATGTGTCTTTCTCTTCTAGAACCGCTCGAACCATTGACAGTCTGGCGAGCCGTATTGAGGATCCTCAGATTCAAGCCCACTGGTCAAACATAAATGATGTTTATGAATCCAGTGTTAAAGTTCTAATAACGTCTCAAGGATATGAACAGATCTGCAAGTAAGTATGAAAATGCCTGAATCTTTCTAGTTGCAAATTGATGCTGCAATGGCAGAGAGTATTCAAGTTTTCTTTACAGGTTTAAGACAGAAAACTAGGAAACTGTTTTTTGTGCACAAGTATTTTATTTTTCTGAGTGGGAAGGAGCAACTACCGTAAGAAAGCTCTTGCCCATTTTACAGTACATTTAATGAAGAAACTTAGTAAGTAGTTAACTTATTAAGCAGAGTTTCCTTCAAGGGAGGAATTGAAACAGAAAGTGGTCATTGAGGAGGAGGATTTAGTTCAGATGGAGATAGCTGAGTATAAAGTTTTTCTTTATGTACTGGATTCTGAACTTCCAATTTGGTCATGGAGAGCTTGTTGCTGCTCAGTCCTAGCTTGGTTATGTAGGAACTGAAATGTGAAGCTCATGCAATTTATGCTATTATTACATTGACGTTGAAATATGAGACATCATGTTCCAGAAATGAACATCTACATGCTGACCAGCAGCAAATTAACTATATGGACAAGTGGATGAACTAGTTACTTTAACACCATTTTCCTATTTTGAGCTGTCCTTTCTGGCTGCTTCCACACTGCGGAGCAGCTTGTGGTCGCTGGTACAATTTGCAGTCTTGGTTCCAGAAACACCTCCTGCTCAAGACTTAGGTAGAACAGTAACCAGCATTTTCCCATGCGCCTCTGGAAAGAAGCTTGGGAGGGAGCTGTGAGGCACGTCGGGAGGTTCCTTGACCTGAACAAGCAGTGGACTGGCTCTGGGAGCATGCCATGTCCTGCAATATGGAGAGAGGTGTTGAGGTGAATGATGAAATCGAGATATTTTGAGTTCCTTTGTATTCTATGGGCTTTGCACCATCCTCATGTTAGAGTTCTTATAAATTAATGGGAGGGATTCTGTGTTCCAGAGCAGGCTTCCTGTTTTCAGAAGTTTTGTAACATTTTGAATAAATGTGCATCTTGTCTTCAAAGATCCATCCAACTACAACTGAACATTGGAGTTGAACAAATCAGAGTAGTGCATAGAGATGGAAGAGTCATTACCTTGTCCCATCAGGAGCAAGAACTGCAGGATTTCCTGTTATCTCAGGTAGACTTGTCTATGTTATTCTTCTGTTTCTAATAGTGTGTTGGGGAAGAGCTGAAGCAAAAATCTCACCTTTCATATTTGTAAAAAAAAAAAAAAAAAAAGTATTAGAAAACTTGAAATAAAGGTATTGCAAATAGGAAGGTGTATGACTTTTTTCTTAGTATATTTGTGTAGTGACTTTAGTAACTGATACTAAATAGGATGCCAGTTTTTACAAAGGTCACTATCAGTAATCAATTTTTACTCTCCCAATGAAGTGCATTTGTTTATGCTACTCATTATCAGAGCGCTAAGATTTTTTGCTGACTTCAGAACAAGCAAGCAAGAGTCATAGCAGACTATAAGGTGTTCAATATATGAAGCTTGCTCAAACCAAATCCAATTTAGAGTAGAGATTTTAATGAGTCCACAATTACTGGCATTTCAGCACTGTCTTGTTAGTGTTTGCTTTGCACCAGGCATTACTAAATCAGCTGATATTTGAACCGTGGTTTCTTAATTGTATGGAGCAAGCTGCTGGTTTTGTTCAGAAGTGACAGTCTCGCTACTATGCATTATAAATAGCCGAAATACAGGCCTTTAATAACAATGGTTGGCCTGTTGCAGTTACATGAAACTCCACGACACAAAGAAAACAAGTTGAAACAGGTTCTGCTGACAGTATCTCTTTTTGATCAAGTGTTTTTAGGCTTTTTCAGAGAACTACTAACAGTGCTAGGCTCTTCCTTGTAACGAGCATTAAATTTAATACAGAAAAACTTAAGTTTCTAATTTTTGAAGTTGTTAAAGCTCAGTGCTTAAAGTACTTGAAGGGTGATGGAGATAATCATGTGCTCAAGAACCTCAGCTTTTATTTATTTATTTGAGTTTGCCATAACACTTACACGCACAGATATTTTAGGTATTCTAGAGCTGAATTCTAATCTCCTGACCAAGAAAAAAGAATTCAATATCCTGTTCGTAACACTTCAGTTTGGTGTTAATTGAAAGCAACACTTTTTATTTTTTATTTTTAAAGAAGCATATAAGCCCATGTATCTATGAAAAATTCATCTAAATTGTGTACTTAATACAGCGGTCTTCTCTGTGTGCAAAGGAGGTGTCTAACTCGAAGAAAGCACTACTGACATACATAGCATATTAAAAAAAGTTCCTGCAAAACTTGAGAACGTAAGATAAAGTTGCTTTTATAAATAACTACTGTCCAGCAGCAGAAGAAAAAGCGTGGTAAAACGCTTCAATTAATTCTGTGGTGTGCAAATATTGATAAGATGAACTTTTTGTTCTCTCTCAGATGTCACAGCACCAGGTACATGCGGTTCAGCAGCTTGCAAAAGTTATGGGATGGCACGTGCTGAGCTTCAGTAACCATGTTGGGCTGGGGCCAGTGGAGAGTATTGGCAATGCATCAGCGATAACTGTAGCATCACCAAATGGAGACTATGCCATTTCAGGTAATAATTTCCTATTCCAAATGTATACAAAATTATTAAAGTTCTTAAATGCATTCTAAGGGATTTTTTAATATATATTCGTTAAGTCTTTTTCTAAAGCCAGTCTCTGGGATTTATGGAATAATGCCCACTTATAGCAAAATATTTTAGAGACAGTCTCTTGTGTATGGAATTGACACCTAAACAGAATTAGTGTATTATTAGTGTATAATAAATTTATTTTTTTTACTGTGAGGGTGGTCAGGCCCTAAAACAAGTTGCCCAGATATGTTGTGGAGTCCTCGTCCATGGAAATCCTCAAAACCTGACTGGAAATTGTCAAAAATCCCTTAACCACACAAAGAGAACACCACTGATGTTGCAGAGTTCTGTGATAAAAGCAACAGAAATCATTACTTTTATAGATGAATTTCAAGAGATTTAGAATATACTTTTTTGAATGGAGTGGCGAGGAATACATCAAAAATAAGAAGGGGGGGGGCGGGGGAACCTGTTCTTGATACTGTTATGGAAAAATAAATGCATGTGTGAGGGGATTTTTTTTGTTGTTTTGTTCTGGTCAGATGTTTTTCTGATTTGGTGTAGCCAAGAGCATGCTGTGCTAACATAACAGAAGTAATAGAAGAGAGGTGGGAAACCAGAGAAAGCAAATCCAAAGAGGAAAAACTCTTTATTAAAAAAAAAAAAAAGTACAGTAGTTTTTTTTACAGTATGTTTGGAATTGTCTAGGTAGTAATGTATAGCATGCGTGAGGAAGGGTATTTAACATGAGGAATTTCAAAAGTGTAAAAACACTCATAAAATCTCTGTCCTTCACAGTCCGTAATGGTCCTGAAAGTGGCAGCAAAGTTATGGTTCAGTTTCCACGGAGTCAGTGCAAGGATCTCCCCAAAGGCGATGTGCTGCAAGATAACAAGTGGAATCATCTTCGAGGGCCCTTCAAGGAAGTTCAGTGGAATAAAATGGAAGGGCGTAACTTTGTGTACAAAATGGAGCTCCTCATGGCAGCCCTAACTCCATGCTAATAACCCATCCGTCTGTCCGGGGGGGCTTGGAATCAGCGCTGTGCTGCCAAAGTTTGCTGCCCACACAGCAAAGGGAAACGGAGCCTGTGGGGCAATACAAGAAAACAAAAATTTATTTCCTGTACAGATCTGTCTAGTGTAGCGTTTATAATAAAGTGTTTTCAATGACATAGAGAATATGACTTTTTGAAGAAGTTCTTTTCAGCTGTACCTTTGCATATTGCTCTACCTAGATTAACATGTCTAATGTTTTTTCTTTTAAAAATATGAAATTGAGTAGTCCTGTGCTGTATGAAAAGTGTCTGCTCAAAGTGATACCCTTTTCTTCCCTGCCTTTATTTCTTCTGAATAGATTTTTGCAAATGTTTCTGAAAGAGTACAATTCAGAATAAACTGTGCAATCAATAAGCCTTTTAGTGACCTAGATCACAAAGAAATTTAAAATTATTTAAAATTTAAGTAGCCATTCTTCACTGTGTGATGTTTTTGGGTTGGGGGCTGATGCTGTACATCAGTGGTACAGTGGTGTGGCCTCTGGGTTGCCTGTTTCATTTCTTCTTGAGAGACGCATCAATGCTTCAGGTTGAGAACACTGCAAAGCCACGGCTCCTGCTGAGTGTATGCAGTGGATGGTACTTTGCAATCAGCAGAAGTTGCAAGCAGACATGTAGAGGAACAAGTCTATCTGCATGCAAAAAGCTCCTGACAGTGAATTTGTGTGTATTGTTTTGGGGAGGGGGTGTAAATTATTTCTGAGAAGAACAGAGCAGGAACAGAGAGGAAGAGCAGGTAACTCACATGCTGTAGACCTTGGATCTCCGCAGTTGTGTTTTTTTTTTTCTTTTTTTTTTTTTTTTCCCTCTCTGCCCTGGCATCAACTGCAATCTAGGAAAACAATATTATTCTTATGGAGATCAGCTCTTTTGAGGTCCTAAAACAAAGGGGTAATATGTTTGTTTTTTTTCTTTTCTTTTTGGCTGTAATTGTAGCCTTCTTGAAGCTCCTACTAAGGTGTTGCACGGAGCTCTTCTGTTGTGTGATGATTAATTGCTAAAGGTCTTTTTGAAAGCTGTCTGTATAAGCTGGTTTAGACTTAAATCCATCTTGTGTTCCGAGGTGTCTGTATATATATGAGAACTGCACATAGACTGTGCTTGAATTAAACCATCTTACTTCTGTAGTGACAGCTGTTATTTTGGTAATGTTCTTGAGCAATATGGAATAGCTGTTTAGAAATGGGTACTAAGCAACTGCTTGTGGCAAGCTGCTCTTCAGTGTGTATCCACAGCAGCCACTGTACTCATTGTACCTGTGCTGGAATTTTACACCATGGAACAGACTGTTACTGCAGCTCATTGAAATATCTGCCTCATTTCAACTGAACTGTGGGAGAGAAAAGGGTTTTCTCACGTTCTTTGATAACTCATGGAAAAAAAATAGTTGAAAATAGCACGTCTTTATCTTCTTGAGATGGGCGAGTCTTAAAGAACCTGAGGTAGCAGTTGCTATATTGCTTGGCGGGCAGAAGCTGTAGGATTACAGACAGAGAGGGGTTTTGTCCCCTTCAGCTCACAGCTGGATGCATTTGTCACACATCTGGTTGCAATGAGGCTGTTTTAGCAATGCAACACATCTCTCAATCAAACTCTCAATCAAAATTAGAAGTTGAGTGTATGAAACTTAAAGACAGTGAAGTATATGGATAAATTTAACTCAAGCTGACAAGTCTGCATGTAGCAGTAGTCTTTTTTTGTCAAATAAGCACTTAATTACCAAATAATCAATGTTGAACTATTAGGTTCGTATGGTTGCAGGATATGCTTCCTTCTGGGAGGGGAAAAAAGACAAAACAACACATGCAAGGCGATCATTTCTATTCCAGGAGTGTAAGCGCTACACATCAGATGAGTATCTTCACCTACAGCCTTTCAGGCTTAGCTGTTATTAAACAACAACCCGCAAGATGATTTGAAACCTTCAAAGAGTCTTTTAAAATTAGGAATCCCTGTGTATTCAACAGCAATGAAAAAACACTGATATGACTTCTAACAACAGAGACAGTCTTGAAATTTTTGGTAGTATGTCTTTAAGCATGAGATGGAGACTTTAATGGATGATTAAGACCTTTACACTTGATTGTCAAAGCAATCTTATGAACTTGGACATCTCTTTAATTAAAAAGTTTAAATATAAAATGGTTTAATCCCTTTGATCACTTGGAATGTTCTAAGTATTAGCTTTTGCTGCAGCTTTGCATGCAGTTTATGAATGGAATAAGAGTTGCTATTTAATTTGTAAACTTCCGTTTTTAAAAGCTTGCAGTAAAACTAAATTCTTCAGCCACCCCACACAGCAAGGGACTGCTCCAAACAGCCTCATGTTTTGTATATAAAATATTATTGACGTGGATAATGAATATTGACAAACACCAGTTTCACAGAATGTGGATTATTTTATGTTGCACTACCTTTAATTATGCTGTATTTTGGATAAAATTTTCCTGCAAGGAATTGTCTAGGAGCAAAGCAGTGTGTAAGCTAACTGCTGTATGGAATCACTGAATATTCTTTGAATCCCTCTTGTCCATCAAGGATATTACTACTTAAAAGTGAGATTGGCAGCAGCATCAATAACCAAGGATGGGTGCCCAAAACTTCTGTATCTTTAGCCAAGCTGAGGTAGAACTACGCTAGTCAGAAACTTCATACTGCAGTTACAGAGCATCTGAACTGTAAGGACTTTGAATAGTCATTTACTACTTTTATCCCAGCTTCAAGTATTGTATTCTGAAAGTGAAAACAATCCCCACAATTACAACGATGAATTCAAAAGGTCATTTATGCCTGCATATGTTTGCTGACTTTGACAATAACATTATTCTAGTAAACGTTAGTAGATAATAATGGTTTGACATGTAAGCTGCACTTAACTGTACTTTCTAAGCAAGTCTGGCAATGCACCTGCTATATGCTCAGCATAGCGAATAACTTCAAGTTCTAAGATTTACAGATTGAAAAACAATAATCTGAAATAGATAAACTGAAAAAAAATGCATATATTCTGTATGCAATACGGATACCTTACTGAGTCCTGCAAGCTTGGTAGTGAAAACAGACACTTTGAAGCTTCTGTGAAATCAAGGCTTCACTCAAAGATACAGAAGGCTGTTATAAATACATAATGTGAAGAATTGGAGCAAATTGTTCCTTTACAAAGCTGTGCTATAGCTGGGATTTTAGTTTAATTTTATTTTTAGTTTCTTTCCTCCTTGATGAAGGAAAGAGCAGCCAGCTGAATCTAGCATGTGAATTTACGAGTGGACGTCAGGCCTCTCGTACTACAAATGGCCTGTTCAATCCAGGCCTGATTCTTTAAAAGAATTATGTTCGGGATGCTTTGGAAAAAGCTTTTTAGCACCTACCTGCTTTATTATGTACTTGGCAAGAAATTCGTTGTTTTTACAGGTCTAACCTCTGCACCTGAGCACAGCAGTCCTTGAGCAGAGGGAGGGGACGCTGTCGGCCTGGCTCGTAAAACTATGAGAATGAGCTGCAGTGTGAGAGGCAGTAGCAGCAGTTAAACTCAAAAAGCCATGTGGCATCTGTAGACAGATTAACCTGCAGTCTCGTACGTTTTCAATGCTTATTGCACGCTGGTTTACAAAAGCAAAATGGGGTAATTTGAAGATTCATTGGTTTAGTGCTTTCTTTCTCAAAAAGCCAATGTTATTCCACCCAGAGGATCTGCAGGTGGAGAATTCAAGTACAGCACATGGATTCATGCAAACACTAGCTAGCTTACTCCTTGTTTTCTACAGAATAGGCAAGCAAAGGTGTCTTCTCTTAACTAGAGTGATTTCAGAACTGTAATTGTAAACACTAAATTTCGAAGTAATGCTGTTTTATTTTTTCTTCCTGGATAGGCTGTTCATCAGTGGGCTCAGTTTGCAAAGGGCTCGACATCTTTCACAAATAAACTGTTCGGTATTTCTGCCGTGCCACAGGTGTGATGTGTATTTTATCTGCCCACTCTAATCGTTACAGACAGCATCAGCTTCGGTGCCTGTGTGCAGTTCCCCATTTAACAACCTTTCCTAGTAATGTAATAAAATGTGTGTTAATATCCCTGAGCAATGTAAACAATTGGAAATGTAAGTGGTGGAACTTTGACCAGCTTGGCGTTATTTCAAAGTCAGTTTTGTCTCCAGAAGAATTACAGTTTGTGTTCAGACCTTCAGGAAATTCCTTATGACTGAAAGTAGCAGCATAGGCACAATAAACAGGATTCAATCCTTGCAGTTAATTTTTTTTAATGTAATACTGTAATTAGACATAATAAATTTACGTTGAATGATCCTAATGGCTGGTTGGTCTGTAGCAGGATACTTGCCGTGGCCAAAATGCAGGCGTCCTTCAAGAGCACGATCATTTCCTTTATGGGTTGATACTAGTTGGGTGGTTGTTCTTAAGAGTGGTGGAGGCTGTAGATTTTATTAGTTAGCCACAAAAATGTGTTTGTGCTCAGCCATGAAAGCGTACTCTTTTACTTTGACAATGACTAGCAGAGCTGAAATTGTAACAGGTCAAAACAGCTCCATCAGACGCAGCTCGTTTCATGTCCTATTACCTTTGCACGCCAAACAGCTTCTACAGTAGTCACAGACTTTACCTTATAAGTTTCTTCTTGCTTTCCGTGCCAATGCTTTCTCCTGAGGTAGAATTGTTATTTTTGTTATGAGACAGTCCTTGGCTAACATTCAATGGTTTCCAGTTCAATCTCTTCAGTTGTACTTGCTGCAAATGAAAGGATATTATTATTGATTGGCAAATGGATGGGAAGGTCCCCTTTCCAAAATTAACAACTCGGTGTTAATAGCTGAGACATTCTGAACTTTTTAATATTAGCTCAAGCTTACTCATCTACAATTGGGTTTTAAATACAAGACATCTTTTCCAAATATTTGCATAAAGAGTCCCTCACCGTGCTGAATGTGACTCTGGTTTTGTTAAGTCCAAGACTAAATGCACAATGAAAAATAAAACAAAGTCTATAAGGCCATTATTCTTTTCTTTACAATTGCCAAAAGGAGGGCTGTCCTAAGGTGGGATCAGGGCAGAAATTATGTCCCTGTTTGGATCCTGTTCTGGATGAGGACAGAGCAGGTGTCCAGTACTGCAGTATTCCTAAAGCCTGCCAAATAAAGTATGGGATTCAGACTTTGTAAGACTCTGGCTCTATAGAAACATTGGCTTTAACTGGAGGAAATGAGAGGTTTTATCCAAGTAAGACTGTGTATTCTGGCATGATATGAAAATATGCAGTAGCTACAGAAGCTCGTGAGCTGTGTGTGTGCTGAAAAAACATTAGCAGCCCGTGGAGTCATAGGTGAGCAGCAGAAAGGACGAGACAGCACAAGACAAATTGACCTCTTTTCACATCAAGTTTTGCAGAGTTGACATGAAGTCTGGGTGCGGAGGATTGGGATTTCTGAGCATCTGAGTTGACCTGGTGAAATATTGACACTTTGGCTGCTTGAAATGTAACAGCTTAAGCAGCACTTCAAGAAGAAACAGACGTTTTGCCTGCAGGGCAAGAGACCACAAATGGATCTGCACTTACAAAAAATGGAGGTGAATGGCTGAAATGTTTTGAAGTGGTAAAAGAAACCACCCATCCAAGGATTTGCCTAGAGCTTGAGCCCGTGCCCGTAGCATGGCCTCTTCTCTTGCTACCTAGGCAGTATATCCCAGGCTGTGGCTGGAAAGTTTCTTCTCTAATATGTGGATGCTCCTGTCAGTGCATCTCCTGTGTTCTCTTGATCTGTCAGCTCTGCTTTCCATGGCTGGTGCCTTCGGCTCATATTAGGAGCCAGATTTTAATATTAGTCAATGTTCACTGAAGTTTGCAACTGGGTCAGCCATGAGAATGGATTAAAGGAGGGTGTTGGGAGGTGAGGAAGTGGTGCAGTCCTCCATGAAGTGAGGAGGAGACCACTCCAGGGGCCATTTGAGTATTTTCCCCTTGGAGACAGCAGATTCTTCTGCAGTAGAACCTGGAGGTGTTGCTGGTGCTCTCTGGCTCATGTCCTGTGGTGGGGGGTGGTTATTGCGGCTCCAGCCTTTTCTCCCAAAGTTTTGTAGTTTTTAATTGCTAAGTTTTTAATGAGGTTGGGAAGTATTTTATGGTTTCTGATGTAAAATGTATAAGATAAATGTCCTTCATATCTCTCTGAACTAATAATCTATTATTCTGTTGCCTGTGTTAGTAGGGAGTTGAACAGGATAACTTAGCTGAGCCCGTCCAATTTTGTTTCTCTGTCACTGCTCAGCACCTTTAGAGCTCAAACTGTGAGTGAATTTTTGGCTCAAAACTCAGATTTGAGAACCCTGTACCTTGACTGCACTCTTAGATACCTGATAGCTTATGTGTCGTCTTCTGGAACAGGTGCAGGGATTTATTACACAGCCACATGAAGCAGATCAAAATGGCAGACACTGCAGCGAGAAACGCAAAGAGAACTGCTACAAAATGTATATCTTCGTAGATAATCTCTGCAGGGAAGACAGAAATATATCATTAGAAAATTGTTTATGAGCAGATCAATGTTTAAACACGGGGTAAAGCTGAGAACTCCCGTCAAGTTCATACCATAAACATTGACTACGATGGCGCCGTAGGTGTTGGTTCCATACTCCTCTGTGACAGTGACCAAATAGTAGCCAGCATCTCTCATGCCCACATTCTGAAGCTGTATAGAGCCATTTTCAAAAACAGTCACTCTGTCCTTGTAGACAGCGGATATGTTGACGTAATTCCCGCTTTTCCACTCCACAATTCTGGTGGTGCCCCAGCTCGACACATGCTTCCACTCAACGGTGGCGATGCCTCTGCAAGAGTATTCAACAGAGAGGAGGAGATTTTGTGCCACCGTTGCGTTGATGTTGGGCTGTGGGACAGTCAGTGATACTCCTCCAGGGGCTGAAAGAGAAAGGAGGCAGTGAGTGTGGAGGTGATGCAGCAGTGAGTGTCCCCGGCAGGATGGGACCTCTTGCAGGGCAAATCTTCCTGTCCCTGTGACCTGTTTTAGAAGAGGAGGGATTATCCTCTGCCGTTTCTCTCTCTGCTGACTGTGGAAGGCACATACATGTCTAACTTAAGCCTAAATACATGTTTTAATTGGTTATAGCCAGGAGAAATTTGTCTATCTTACAGGACAAGTAAGGACAATTGCTTGTGTTTTGATACCCAAGAGGAGACAGTTTGGAAGAGTTTTTCTGGGGAAGAGAGCATAACATTTTCTGAAAAGTCTGGTATTTCAATATACCTCAAATGGAAGAATGGAAATCATATCCTGCTTTCATAAATCTCATCTTTAATACATTTTAACAATCATAACAATCAATGTGAGTAAACGCATGGGAAAAATAGGTGCTGCATTTGCTTGGTAAGTTAAAGATCCCTGCGGTGGGCACCCCCTATCACTGTGCTGCTGTATTTTCTCAAGTCCCTGCAATCTGCCACCTTCCTCAGAGGTAAAATGAACTGTGTTTTTTTTGTGAGCAGTCCTCACCTCCCATCTCCCTTATGTCCCGGCTTCACAGTAATGTAGTTACAACTTAAATGCTGAGTATTTAACCAAAAAAAGAAAAAAAAAAGAAAAAAGATGGCATTTATGATTTCAATCACAATGTTCCAGTTTATGGGGACCTTACACGAGCCAAGCCAGCCTAATGCCCCCCCAAAAATGGCAAGGAACAGTTTGAAGAAATAAGATTGTATAAAATCCGGCTTATTTACCTCATGCCATGGAGCAAGAGTAAAGCTTTTGTATTCATCAGTAACTGGTTTGCCTTTAAAATCCTGCATTTAAATGGAAAGCTTAACTTCCATGGTCAAGGTAACCTATTATATCAGTTAATTATCATCCCCAAAAAGCAAGAACAGACTTAAACATGTGAAGACTCGGCAAGGACTTCATTATGTTTGCAGGATGAGATGGACACAGCAAGCTGCTGGAGAAGTCTAGTAAACTTTAAATCAGAAATAAAGTGTTAGCAATGTTTGAGACAACAGCTCCATCAAGGCAGCCAGCTGTCGGTCGGTGCAGATAAATTGCTTACAGTCAGAGGTACCTTGTTTCAAGGGAAACACTGATTTCTTGGCAAAAATGGATACAAAAGAATATTGAATTCTAACACAATACACACTGATGTGATCGTGGAGCTGTTCAGAACTGCTAAACTGAACTGATTATTCAGTTTAATGCGTAACTGCAATAGCTCTGCTTGCGTGGGGGTTTTCTGCCTGAAGATTTGGATGAACACCAAACATCCCAATTTCAATCAGTGTACATAGTTCTTGAATTAGTGGCCCATTTCAGACACTTGGCTAGAGGCTGAAAGCCTGTTACCCAAAGCAATCAGAGCAGACAGATGGCAGATAAAGCACAGAGTAAGCCCTACCATCAGATGCCTTTTCCTAGTTCAGCTTGGAGGAGCTCATCAGCCTGCTCTCATGATGTGGGCACATCCCGAGTGCTACTGCTGAGCTGAAGAGCAGTGGTGATCTGCAAATGTTGAACGCAGCGGGGCCAGAGGGTGAGTCCCTCAGCCGTGCTGAGGGTGTGAGCAAAGCAGGACCATGGGGAAATGCCTCCTGGAGGCAGTGTGGGGTCTTTGGGAGAAAGAACGCTTAAAAAAGGCAAAGAAGAACATCTCCAAGGGAAATAAAATTTAAAAAATAATAACAACCCTCTGGGACAGTGATACCCCTAAGCAAGCACAAATGGGGAAGAGTGGGGTAAGTGAATTTCAAGCTGACTCCACTCTGTTTAGGATCCCTCTAACAGGATTCAGAAGCTACTGGCTAAAGTGAAAAAGGGGAAAGTGGAAAAGCTGCTTTGATTCCTAGATCTTCATCTGTGGCACCAGCACAGGAGAAAGCCCCAGCCTCTCTGCTTTTTGACCAGACGGGCTGTAGGCTTTTTCCAGGATAAGACCCTTGGGGTTCTCACTCCATGGTACTGTGTCGTGCTCGTGCTGCCGCTGCAGGGACACCGTGCTTTCCTTTCCACCTCCAGCTCAGCTGTGCTCTCAGTTTCACCCTGCCTGCACGAGAGACGACACAGACCTGTGAAAAAGGGATTTGTGACAGCTAAATAAACAGAACAGACGGAACTTCTGGTAATCGCTGCAAATTGTTCCAATTGTTTTCTGTTCCGTGTGTTCAGTTAAAGGCCTTTTCCTCTGTTTCTGTCCACACAGGAGCTGAGTGTCTCCCCACAGCCACTCTTTCATGCTTTGATAAACTCAGGACTTTGTTTTCAGCATAAGACTGCAAGGTAAAGGTAAAAATAAATAAATTTCCTCCACTGAATTATTTGCACGTGCTGTCTCCATCCAGCACGCTGAGCCAAGTATGACAACGCAGTAGCTGAACACCGAAACCCATTTTTAACACGCAGCCTGCCTGGGTCACCTGAACCGGTCTGAGCTAAGCAGAGCCACATCAGCCCCGAGAGCAAACATCGCACCCACGGGCAGCACCCTGAGCAGCGCGGCCGCGTGCTGCGGGCTGCACCCACCGACCCTTACGGCCCCATGCGAGGTGGGATGAGGGGAAGGGGGCACCGATGCCGCCTGTTTGCTGGCACAATGCTGCGCTACAAACCCTTTGACCGTCCAGGAGCTCGAGCTGGTGCTGTTTTGTGTCCCAGACCTTGCGATGGCCACACTGGCCGGGTTTTTTGGGTGGAAGCGTGCTGGTAGCGATGAGGCTGGTGCTGCTTGCAAGGAGCTCTGGGGTTGAGCGCTGTTGGTCCCCAGAGAAGGGTCTCCATGGGGACATCCAGCCGGGGGTGTCCCCGTCGTGTGCTGCCTTGGTGAGGAAGGAGGCAGCGCACAGCGGCCAAACCCAGAGCCACCTGCAGCACTGCCCACCCTAATTCCTCTGTGTGGGTGCTGGGGGGCTCGTCCTGGCCCCAAAATATCCTCTGAGCACTCAGAGTGGAGGCCACAAAGGGGGAGAGGAGGAGGAGGATGAAAGGAGAAAGAGGAGGAGGAGGAGAGGAGGATGATGAGAAGGAGAGGAGGATGATGAGGAGGAGAAGAGGATGAAGAGGAGGAAGAGAGGAGGAGGAGAAGGAAGAGGAGGAGGAAAGGAGGATGAGGAAGAGGAGAGGAGAAGGAGGAGAAGGAGGAGGAGGAGAAGGAGAGGAGGTTGAAGTGGAGGAAGAGAGGAGGAAGAGGAGGAGAGGAGGATGAGGAGGGTGAGGAGAGGAGCATGAGGAAGAGGAGAGGAGGAGGAGGAGGTTCAGAGGGGGACGAGAGGAAGATGAAAGGAGGACGATAATGAGGAGAAGGACGAGAGGAGGAGGAGGAGGAGGGTGAAGGAGGGGGCCGGCAGCCCGGGGCCGGGCACTTACTCTGCAGCGCCCAGCCGGCGGCCAGGCAGAGGGTGACGGTGCCCACGACGACTCCGCGCCTCCGGCAGCCCCGCGGGGGTCTCATCGGCCCCCAGCCCGGGGGCTCGCATCGACCCGGGCTGGCCCGGGGGAAGAAGCCGCGGGGCCTCTCCCTCCCTCCCTCCCCTTTCTTCCTCCCCAGGCACCGGGGACGCCCCTCGGCTCCCACCCCGAGGCGGCTTTGGGGACACGAAGCCGCTCCGGGGCCCGGCCGCCGCCGCCGCCAGGAAATGAGCGCTGAGGGGCGGCCCCGGGCTCACAGCGGGGCCGGGCCCCGGGCAGGGCGGCGGGGCCGGGCCGAGGAGCTCGGCTGGTCCCTGGGGAACACGGGGGAGCCCTTGTGGGGTCCTCAGAGGGGGCTGCATGTGGGGTCAGGCCCGCTCTGAGCAGCTGTGGTGCCCCCCTGCTGAGGGCACGGCGGCGGGGTGCTGAGGGGCACTGCGGGGGGCTCCGTGGGCACCCCTGGGCTCCGTGATCCCAAAGCTTTAGGGAAGGAGACAGCACTTCAGGTGGCTCCAGGAAGGGTTTTGAGGAGAAAGCCTCGTTATACACTGGTTTTGCAGGAGCTGGAGGGCAGTTTGGCCGGCCAGCTGGACTCCCAGCCCCGCACCACCAGTGGTTTCTCCTCATGGTGACTGGAGCATCCCTCTGATGCTGCCTCCACAGCATCCCCACGGGCACACTGATGGGATTTGGGGTTAGAGAAGTGCAGAGCGAGGTGCAGAGAGCTGGCTGCACAGCCAGGCACCTGGACAAGGGGAGAAATGGGGAGAGGTGGACATGCTGAAACCAGCCTGGTAAAGGACTACAAGGGAGATGGAGGGTTTGGGCTACCTGTCGTGCAAAGAGAGGCTGCAGGAGCAGGGAGCCTTCATCCTGGAGAAGGGATGGCTCAGGGCAATCTTTTTAACATGTACTAATAGCTGATGGCATGGGGAAGAAAGGAAGACGGGGCCAGACTCTTCTCAGTGGTGCCCAGTGAGAGGACAAGAGCTGACAGTCCTGTTCCCATCCTACTGTATTCAGACAGGCACTGGGTGTTCTCTCCTTTTGATCATCTTCCAGAAGCCTCCCCAAATGCATGTTGTTCTTTCAGAAAAGCTGGGATAACACAAGATAGGCAGAAACATGATTTGAAAACATGTAAATGCCCCAATCCTGAAAGATGGATGCTGCCAGGAGAGCCACCAGATGACTAATGAAAGGGTCGTACAGAGTGGTGGCACTTCTGTAATTATTCCATGCTTCTCCTCATGTTTCCCTCTCCTGAATATTTCCATAGTGTGGTGTGTGGAAGAGATAGACACCTTGGTCTGTGCATTATCTCTCTTCATGGGTGAGAGGAAAAGGAGATTCCCTACCTTGTAGGGTAGGGTACATTGCTGGGACACCAGGGTCTGCCCAAGTCCCTCAGCCAAGGAGTGAGCTAAGACCCATAGAGGGTATGCAACCTGCATGGACTCCAGGGCCCATCTTTCGTTCAGGATGCAATAAAATCTCCAGTTCCCTTGATATTTGGTGCATCCCTTAAAGCTCAAGCAATGAGAGTCAGGTGAAGGTACAGGGGAAGGAGAGGTCAGTGAGAACTCACTGCCAGAATATTGGCTCTGGCACGGGTTTTGCAGCCTGCCCTGGTCTGGGCATGCCCTGGTGCTGGGGTGTCTGAGGGTGCAGAGGCACCTTACCTGTAAAAACAGCCTGTGAACTGCTGCCCCTCCACCCCACCTGTGTGAGCTGCTCCTGTGGTTCACCAGATCCCCTTCCTCCATCAGGCCAGTATCATGCCTGTGCTGAAAATGAGACCAGAGCAAAAAGTCCTGCAGTCCTTCTCCTAGGAGAGAACCCCAGTGGCAAAGTTTCTTCCTGACCCCATCTCTTCATGGTGGTTTTATTTCTCAGAGCATTAAAGAAGGTCTCATGGTGACGTGACTTTACGTCATTACCCTTATTCATTTATTTAAACCTTCATAAAATTATTTTGGGGCTTTTGGCCCAGTGACCTGTTTTGGTAGCACAACATATGGGGCATAGGCTTGAATAAAATTAATTGCACTTTGACTAATTTAAAATGTATCCCGCTGGTTGCATCGATTTAATCTGCTCCATTGGAAAGACAGCTGGTAGTCATGAAATTGAAATCCAGGTCTCAAGCTCTTCCCAGATACTGTGAGTTTTGGCTTTGCAGTACAGGGCAAAAATCCAGTCCTGGGACAAGAAGCGAGTGTCTGTTTTCTGCATCAGTAATTAACAGCAACGAGATTTTGGATTCCACCTTTTTAAAGGGAAAAATATAAAACTAGTAGATTAAAAACAAAACCAACCAACTAAACAAACAAAATTGAGCAAACAAACAAACAAACAAACAAACCCCAAGCCTGTGTCTCAAGAAACACACTGCGACACATAACAAAATGCTCAGTATTAAGGAAGTATTTAATCCAATTCAGAGGCATAGGGCTGCCGTTGGGGACATGGGGATAGGAGGGGACCCCAGTCTGGTGGCTCCTGCCTCATATCTCTGTAGAGTTTCTCATTACTCAGCTTTGCAGCTTGCACAGAAAGGGTCTGCTGCCTTAAAAACCATCACCATCAACTTCTGCAACAAACCTTGGGCACGGAGGAGTTTGCTGCTCCTGGTCTGATTTCTCCCACCCTCGTGGGCTGGATGGTTTGAGGAGCCCTACCAGTGGCTGGTGAGAGGGGCCAGCTTGGATATATTTGCCCCTCAAAAGGCTGAATCCTTCTCTGCCTTTCCAAAAAGCAGAGGATTTTACTGCTTTGCATGAGAAGCATCACTTTAGGGCTCTAAGGGCTTTAGAAGGACCATCCATGTCCTAACCAGTGTTTGAACCCAGAGCTTCCTGCCCCACAGCGCAAACCACTTGACTCCGAGGAGGACCTATAATGGCCATGTGGTTCATTAGCAGCTAATCTAACCTAATTTGACCTCCGTGCTTGAGTTCTGGTGAGCCCCAGGGGGTCAGCACCCCAATTCCCCCCAGCATGTGGCTGCCTCCCAGCACCCCAAATGCCAAGGGGGGGGCTCCAGCAGACCTCTCCTGCTGCTGGGGCAGCTAAACCAGAGAAACTTCGCCAGAAAGCCAGGTTGGGGCGTTAATGCTGAGATTATTTACCTCGCCGTATTCTTGACTCATTTTCCTAACGAAGCTTTTTATCGAAATCCTGTCCGACCACATTCAGACGGAGGTAATGATACGCCGCTCCGGGTTACAGAGGTTTCGTCCATTAGTCTTGCCCTTCTGGTTTTATTTTAATCAGTTTGCCAAACAGCAGCTCTAGAAGCACGGGCATATCAAACAATAAGGCACAGGCTGTGAGGAATTAGTTTCTCCTGGTTTAATTATAAAGTGCCCTTAAAGTAGCATGCTTTGGGAATGATTTACAGGCATTGTGAAAGGTTCATTTCACCACCCATACGGTGCTATTGACACCTGGAGATTTTTACTGCTCCATGCTTAGTTCCAGCATTTTAATTTTATTTTCCCCCTTCCCCCTCAGGTATTTCCCCCATTTTAAGGGTCCCCCATTGCTCTCCTTCCCTCTTTGCTCCTTGAGAACCTCTCAAGTTTGTCTGAGAGGTCTGATTTCTTTTGCTGGTGTCATTAATAATGGAACAAAACCACATTAATGACTGCAACAGCAGCCAGATAGGAGCCAGAAAGCTCCTTTCAGTCTCTAATATGCTGCATGAGTGCTCTGAAATGCTTTAGACAGAGCTTTGGTGTTTTTTGATTTTTTTCTCTCACCCTTTTCCTTCTGAACCAGCGACAGGAACATGCAGC
The DNA here is from genome assembly GCF_963932015.1 of Anas acuta. Lineage (NCBI taxonomy): Eukaryota > Metazoa > Chordata > Aves > Anseriformes > Anatidae > Anas > Anas acuta. The sequence continues at coordinate 11,201,130 of NC_088979.1, forward strand.
AGAGGTACTGAAGGAAAAGAGGCAGCATCCTGCTGCACCCTCCTCTTCCACATGGAGTCAGCAGCCCAGGCTTGCCTTATCCCAGCCTTTTGGAAGTGGAAGGGATGTTCGTTGGGAGGACGAGGAGGTTTCGGTCTGTAAAAACATTCCTTCCTTCCACATGAGATGAAAAAAGCCCTTTGAAGTAGAACCCGGCCAAATCTTCGCTCCGTGTGTCAGTGGTTTCTTTCTACCTTTAATTTTTTTTGGCAGAGGTACGGCACAAAAAGCCCTTCTCTTACCCGAGATGAATCAATAGCTGTAACAGGAGAGACCCCGGCAGTCCTGGTCTGTCAGCATTCCTCCGCTTTTTAAGCTATCTGAACTGATTCTCTCTGTGGTTTGAGGTCTGTGGTTTGGGAAGGGGGGAGGGAGTAGAGGAAAAAATAAAATGAAGTGAAATGCAACCTTGAAAGATACAGAGATGTACACGTAAGGACGCACAGATGCTTCCCCCTTTGGAAATAGCATTTATCAGATCAGGGATGCTCAGAGCCCACATTCAGATGGGACTGTCTGGGTGACTGCACTGCCCACCAGGCACTGCTCAGGGTCAGTGATGAAGCACACAATCACTACGTGGCATTAAAACTTTACTACCAGGAATATCCTCACCCCTCCACACCTTTCTGAAATACAGAGATCACGATGCCCCCATGGGAAGCCAAGCCATGGAGTTGCTGGTTTCTGGGAAGCTTGTGGCAGAAGCCCCAGCTTTCCTGAGTCTCTGGGGTCACCTCCAGAAGGTGTGGCACGGCACAGCCAGCACTGCGACAGTGGCTGTGGGCTCGTGCTGTGGTAGGAGGGCATGCTAAATCATTGCTGCAATTCACTGAGCTCCTCATTAATCATTTTTTCTCTTTCTGTCTTCCTTCCCTCTTTTTGGTCCAGTTTATCTCGCACAGTGCGAGCACCTGCGGATGGTGTCTAAGACATTGGGACAGAAATCATTGAAGTGAGACATGGTTCAAGCACTACAAATCACACCAGGAGAAACGGCTTCATCCAGGGAAGCAGCTGCTGCACCAGTTGGGGCAGGTGTGGTGACCATGATAACCTACCCAAATCCTGCAAAATGAGAAGTGAATCGTGCTTGTCTGGTGTGGATCTGCCGTCAAGATGCTCCCAGAGGCAATGGCTACATCCGCGCGTCACTTTTACCAAAGCGACTGAGGTGGGATTTCCAGCCTGGCGTGGCTGGTGTGCATCTCCTGGGAGCTTGGGGGTGCTGTGCCTGCAGACACGAGCATGCCATCTCTCCCAGACAGCTGTACATGTGCCACCTGAAGGCTTGTTCCTCAGATTTTATATATACTCTAGAAATAGAGCAGCCTAAAGAATCCCAGGCATCACACAGGTTAATAGTTGGTAAATCTATTCTGTGTCAAAATCTAGTTTTGGTTCATCTAAAGCTATTAAAGAATTTGAATCCTATATGCTGAATATTTTCAGGATTCTTTTCCCAGGGCTAGGTTCCACAATCCTTACTCTCCTTCCTCTCTTGGTTTTTATTCAACAGCGAGGCTCTCAACCAATAACTGGGAGATGCAGGTCAAATGTGGACATTTCTGGGATAAACGATGAAGGAGAATAACTGGATGCCCAGTTCTTTTGCCCTGAAATGTTAACCCCACAAAACCAAGTAGGTTTTAATTAAAAAAAAATAAAAATAAAAATAATAATAATACCAGGAAAACAGGAAAATAACAGTGCATTTCTAATTAAATAATAATGTTTATGCTCCAGTTTGGCCATGACACCAGAAGGTCAGCAATCACATAACCCTTCACTTGACATCTGTACCTGAAGTAATTTTCTATTGTATAAATAAAAGAGTCTAGCTAGTTTTACACCACACAAACACACACACAAAGATATAAAAGCATCTTTTATCACAATCATCTAACCATTCCCAAAGCTGCTCCAGTTCTACTTTGCTGATCCATGGTGCTTTGCATTATTCATTAGTAGCAGTGTAAATATTTTCAGATGCAGAAATGCCACATCTATCCAATGTGTGCAGAATGAAAAAAAAAAAAAAATCACAAATACAAAAAGAGACTCTCATATCTTCCTTTTCCCCTGTGAGTTTTGTTTTTCCTCTCCATTTTTGTTTTTCCTCTCCATTACCAGACCAGTGCAAGGTTTTGACATCCTGAATCCTGGGATGTCCCAGGAGCTCGAGCCCCTGTCTCCCTTCTCTAATTCAGCCGCTGTCCTAAGATGCAGGGGTAGTGATATGCACAGATTGGGTGAGGAGTTAAAAAGAATTTATCCTGAGTTATAACTAAGCAAGGCAATAATTAAGCATGATTAAACTAGTCTAGCTTAAATGGACCATTTAAATATCTCAATAGCTTTTTTTATGTGGATCACCTGAGCACCTCTCCATTCCATTTGGGGTAAATTTGGGGCAAAGAATTTCCTTTGACCTGTCCTCACGGCTCCCCTGTCTGGACATGGCACCTGTGGGGGGAAGCTGGGAATGGGCAGCCCCAAACCCAATCGAGTCAAACCCATCCAGCCTTGCAGAATGACCGCTGAAGCATTTTAGGCATGTGGCCTTTTGAATAATGGCTGTGATTGAGCAACACATGTAATTATGGTGTCTCCTGTGGCAGCAAGTGTGGGTAACTCGGGGCACTCACAGCTCAGCCCCTTGCACATGCACCGGGGGTGGTTTCCTCCTGGAGCACCACAGATGTCCCCAAATCAATTAGAGCTTGGCTCCAGCTCCCCACCTCAGCCCGTGTGTGGGGAGAACTAGGGAACTGCCCCGAACATACCAGAGGTGGAAACTTCATTTATTTTTTAGCTTCTAATTTGTAGGAGTGTGGTGTGGGCAGGTGGCTGCTGGAGGAGGTCATGCAGCACCCTCACAGGCAGCAGCAGACCTTCCAATAACGCACGTGGTGACCTGGGATGGGCTGTGGGCACCTTGTCCCAAAGTCCTCCTTTGGGTGGGCTCCCCAGCAAGACCCTTGGGAGGTACACTTCTGTCCAGTGAGTGGCAGGTGATGGTGTCTGGTGGCAGCCTGTGTCTCCAGGTGAGGACAGTTCTGGGGATGCTGCACTTAGGGTGCAGGGAACGTCATGCTCCTCAAAGCAAGCACCAGCTTGTGTTACTTGGGGCTGCTCTTAGGTGGTGCTAGAGAGTAAATAATTAACACCTCTCCGCAATTTGGGTGTCCAAAGAAATCTGTCCCTAAAACATTTTGTGAAGGGTGGTGAGAGGGTTGGCTCAACACTATACAGCACGGCACATCTCACAGGACATGCCAGGGCTGCAGGGACTGAGGGAAAGAATCTTAAATGATCCAAACTTTTTTGTACTTTTGTACTTTCTCAAAACCTGATTTTAAGAATAAGAGCCCTCATGTCCACCTGTTGAAAGTAAGCATCCTTTCCTACTGGGGTGTTTCATTGTCCTGGCACACGCTGCATTTGGATAAGGGCTCTCAGACATGGTGCTTGCTTCACAAAAAATAAAAAATAAAATAAAAAAATCCACTGCAAAGATAGAAGCAGGGTCTAATGTGGCCAAAACTATGATCCACATTGTGAGCTGTTGCCTTTTATACACTCTTCCCCATTTTTCTGTAGGTTTTCTTTTGTATTTCAAACATCTAAACAATTCTCTGAACCTGGAGGGGCTTTGGAAAGGTGGTCTTGATGAATTGATGTGGAAAGTGCAATGCAGCTACAGAGAAAAAAGGATTGTTATTCACTGCGCTGAGCTCTGAGCCTCTTAAATGTTTGATGTTTGATTCCTGCTTTGGGAAAACCTGTTGTAGGGCTGTGGAGGACCCCTGTTTTAGTTGGACGAACCGAAGGAGCCCCAGGGCAGAGATTGCAGGTTTGATTTCAGCTTCATTTCCACTTTCTATCACGGTCTTGTTCCCAGACTGGTGTGCGCAAAGGTGAGTTTCCTCCTGATGAGGGAGTTATATAGCCCGGGCAGCTTCAGCCAAGTTGAGCTAGATCTATCTTGATGGGATTGAACTGTAATCTTTCATAGACTGCATGCAAAACAGCATGAATTCATGCTAAGGGGGCATTAATTACCTTAAATTATGTCAGGGCACAATTTCTGTGTGGCCTTTAGGGACTGCAGTGCTGCCAAGGCTGTCTTGAGAGCTTGTCTCGAACCAGCCACATCCATCCAAGAAGAAGCTACACATCACCTTAATTCTGGAAACCAAATACCTCTGTTTAATGTCCTGTGTATAGATCCTTGTCCATAAAATGCTTCCTATACTTAGACTTAGTAACCAGGTGGTGAGGCCAAGAAATTAAAAAAATCAAAAAAAGCCATTTCAGTACTTAAATGGGCTCTTTTTTCTTTATCTCTGTTTTGCTACTCAAATACATGATTACAAGTGCGTAATATTCCAGGTCCATTGTGCGTGATATTTGTCAATCCTGTTTCTTTGTGTTCCTTTCTGTTTCATCTTTGTGGCTCTTCTGTTTTTCTGGTTTCCTTCCCTGTTCCCTGAACTCTCAAACTGGCAGGGTTTCCTACCTGTTCCTTCCTAATTCCATCTAATACGATAATCATCAACTACATAGTTAATCTTTGCAATTCATTATCATAGTTAGGCTTGGAAACTTAGTATGATTAAGGGGCGTGCAGGAGAATCAATCTCTGCTAGGCAGCGTTTCAAAGCGTCCTACTCAGAACTGCTCCATATCAATCATCGGGCTGTGCTCATCCTGTTCTCGATTGAACCCTGTCCAGTGGTGCATTATGTGATGTACAACACAACAGTGCACAGTTCATCAAAAAATGTAGAAATGTGGAAAAGTTGGAAGTTTTTCAGTTTGCTTTTGCTTCATAGGGTAATTTTTTTCTCCCATTCCGTGATTAGGTCAAGGTCTGTTATTTCTGAATTAAAAGCACAGCTGAACTTGTGAAATAAATCTCACATGTCTATTGAAGAAAACCCTGTCGTGCCCTTTCTGCCATACAGTGCAAGTATCACAGTCTGTAGGTTCACAGCAAGAATCCCAGAGTTGAAATATGCTTCGATTTTTAATCCCACTTTCTTATTTTTTAATAATGACACCCTCTTTGTTATCATTTGCAGAGATAACGTGGGATCAGCAGAGTTTCTGCTGATGTAGGGCCAGCTTATATAGGCATCCAAGTCTCATTATGGTCTTGACTTCATCTCCATGGCTGGGGGTCAGGTGTGATAGCAACGCTCTGAGCATTCAGTGGTATTAAGATAGAAATGCCAGTGGTTGCCTGGATGGTTGCCCATCTCCAGCCTTGAGTTCAGGGTCGGGAGAAGGAGCAGAAGGCATTACTGGGGTTTTCTAATCTGAATGTTGGGCTGGACACCACATTCAGAGCTCCCCAGATGAAAGTTATCCTCATTAAAACAGAGGATAACTTTCAGAAAAGCTTCCAGTTTCACTGTAGCATTTTCAGTGATGAAGAATCCACCTCAGTCCTCGGCAAATTGCTCTAACATTTAATGGACCCTATAGTTTAAAAAGCTGAGCCTTGTTTGTAGTCCAAATTTTTTTAGTTTTGACTTCCAGCTATGGTCCCTTCCAACCTCAACCATTCTGTAATCTTGCCAAAGGCTCTGTGAGAGAAAAGAGCCATTATCAAAGTAGCAGGAACGTGCTTTGTGAGTGATTCATCTCATCTATCTTTCAACATTACAATGCATAACACCATTCGGGGCTTCTTTTCAGGTGGTGTCTGAACTCAATATTACACCGTGATTCACCTGATCTGTCCCTAGACCCCAGTGTTAGACTGTCCATTAGCCCATACTGAAGTGCATCTCATTTGTTTGGCCAGCTGAGGACACAAAGTGGACTGCTTTTCATTGCTTCCCCAGTCACCAAGAAATGCAGTACAATAGCATAGTGCCAAGAATCAGCCTCACTACAGATTCGGATACTGGATGACAATTTTGTACGTGTAATTACATTTCAGGACCTCTCAGTTAGCCAGTTAATCTACCTAATGTACACAGCATTGATTTTTTTACTCTTCCTGTTTCTTAATCAAATTGCCATCTGATATCAACTCAGATGGTCTGCAGAAGATGAAGTCTAAAAATGTCAAGGAAACCCAAGATGCTGGAAGCCTCAGGGCATCGCAGTGGATCCTACTATCCCAAGAGATGGTGGCATGCTGCCCAGGTGCTGGTATTTGCTGCTTCAAATAGGTCTACTGTAAGTATTTCATCTTTTCTGTTCACTCCCAGGTCCTGGGCCGCTGCTTATCAACTTTGCTTGAGTGCTAGTGCATTCTCAGGATCTTGTTTGGAGTGAACCAGCTGGTTGCTTCCAACCCAAAACTCATCTGCCATTCTGGAGAGAGTTCACTCTGAAGAGCTGAAACTGAGCTAGGGGCCCAGGACTGCTCCACCATGCAGCATTGAGTCCTGTAGACACAGCCTTTGAGCCCCCTGGGTCCTCTCCCTGCCCCATGGGACCAGCACAAGCAATGTTCTTTGGGTGACCTGTTCCACTGCCTCACCCTCACAGTGAAAAAAACCTTCTTATGGATTATGGATTATCTTGTAGTTCAGTTTGTGCCTGTTGGCTCTTGTCCTCTCACTGGGCACCACTGAGAAGAGTCTGGCCCTGACTTCTTTTCTCCACCTGTCATCAGCTATTAATACACGTTAACAAGATTGCCCTGAGCCAAGGATGAAGACTCTTTGCTCCTGCAGCCTCTCTTTGCACAACAGGTAGCCCAAACCCTCAATCTTCCTCATAGTTCTTCACCAGACTCATTCCAACGTGTCCATCTCTCCCCTTTTCTCCCTTTTTCTCCCCTTGTCCAGGTGCCTGGCCATGCAGACAGCTCTGCATACATCTCACTCTCTGTTTCTCTAACCCCAAATCCCATCAGTGTGCCTGTGGGGATGCTGTGGAGGCAGCATCAAAGGGATGCTCCAGTCACCATGAGAAGGAACCACCAGTGGTGCAGGGCTGGGAGTCCAGCTGGCCGGCCAAACTGCCCTCCAGCTCTGCCCAGCAGCTCTTGCAAAACCAGTGCTCTCCAGGTATAACGGGGCTTTCTCCTCAAAATCCTTCCTGGAGTCACCTGAAGCTGTCCCTCCCTGAGGGGTTGGGAATGTGGAGCCCAGGGGAATCCAATGAGTGGCCTAAGGCATATTGTCCATAAATAGGAAATACATTTTAGGCACATACACCATACAGACTTGCCATATCTACTGATTCTTCTTAAGCTTTGGTGTTGAAGACATTTGTTCACAGTTCTCTGTCTGGCACACAGAACCTCACTCTGGTTCACATTTTTCTCCTTCATTTTATTATTCCAGGCTGCCCAGATTCCAGTTGCAAAGGTACACTAGCACCTACCTGAGGGTCAAAGAAAGCCACCTACTGCCGCAGCAGTGTTGCCATCCCTGGGGAGGAAGGCTTGCATGGAAGCTTTAAGAATCAGCAAAATGAGATTTTTTGTTTTATTTACTTTTCAGTGTGCCCGTGGGGATGGTGTGGGAGGCAGCATCAAAGGCCTTACTAGAGTCATAAGAAGGAACCCTAAAGCATGAGAACTGCGAGGGAAGATTGAAGTACAGCGTGTGTGGATAAAGTCAGAGAGCATGGCATTTCTGTGGAAATGATGGAAAGTTCATCCTGGCCCCACACAGCCCACAGCTCATGTGGAATTATCTTTTTTTTTTTTATCATGTTGGGAATGTCTGACAAACCTGTGAGTGTTTCTTGGCTCTCTGGCTGGTCCCCATCTGATACTCTAGGGAGGACACATTTAGGAAATCCTAAAATGGAGCATAAGAGAGAAGGGGAAGAGGTACGGATTTCCCTTGTGATGTCTCATATTCCTATTTTTCTCATTTATAGAAATCAGGCATCCATGAATGCCTGGTGAGGAACTATGGATAGTTCCTATTGGTATGGGAAGTTATTTATACATGTATATCAGGGATATGTCAGGGATAAATATGTGTATATATATCTATACATACACATCAGGGATATGCACTGGAAGCCAAACACTTCCCATATTGTATATTTTTTTTCAAAAAGATAGGATACGATTAACCTTAAAAATGTCAGAAAAAGGCAGTAGCTTTTTTTTTTTTTTTTTTTTTTTTTTTTTTTTTTTTTTCCCAGTAGGCTGGGAAAAGTTAATGAAAACTGGAACTGTACAGAGATCGTGTCATGGGCATATTTAGGATGCAAAGGAGGCAAACCCACAAATGGAGAGGCAGATTGGGGCCCTACAGTGTCCAAGCAAATTATTATTATTATTATTTTTATGAAAAGGGGGCAAAGAAACAAAGGGTACAGTGAACTGGAAGCAGAAACCTGCGAGATGAAAGATTTCACTGGGTCATTATCCCCTGTGCTGGCAGCACCTCAAGGACATTGGGTGTGCTGGACTGGAACAACTAGGCATTTTGTCATAAAGTATAGGCTAGAATTGCTTTTATATTTATTTTACTTGCAGCTAATTTCTTTCAAAACTTTGCCTGACCTTGATGAATGTTTTCCTTTTAAGCTTGCTGGGGGATGTTCTGAGGAGGGAGTCATATAAGGGCGGAAAATGGTAAACATTCGGGAGAGTTACAGTCATTGTGTCCTTCCCATTTCGGTCCCTCCACGCGAAGCAGTGTGTTTCAGCGGTATGAAATTCAGAGGAGCTTTGTAAGGGCAAAGTGTCCCTGCTGAGTGTGCCAGATACCCCCCACAGCATTAAAGATGTTCCTATTTGAACACGCTGAGAGTCTTCTGCGGTGATGCTGGGTGGTGACGTGACCATGGTGCTCGCCAGCAATGTTCTGCCTCACAGTGCTGGACTTTGGTGCTGCCTTGGGAAGCTGGGGATCTACTGCCTGCCAGGAAAAATGCCTGATTTAATGTCAAGCTTGGGGACTCTGCAGTGGAACAGCTGGAGAAGTTGGGCTCAGTGGTGAAGAGAAAAGATATCTCCAGATCATAGAATCACAGAATCATTAAGGTTAGAAAAGACCTCCAAGATCATCTGGTCCAACCATCCCCCTACCACCAATGTCATCACCAAACCATGTCCCCAAGCACCACGTCCAACCTTTCCTTGAACACCCCCAGGGATGGTGACACCACAATTTCCCTGGGCAACCCGTCCCAGTGCCTGACTGCTCTTCTGAGGAGAAAGATCAAGTCATTTACCCTTCAGAGCTGCTGGGTAGGGTGGTCTGTGAATGGGATGCTGGCCTTGACATAAGTAATTTGGAGTTTCATTCTTGTTAGGGATGTGCAGCAGGCCCTTATGCAAAGTGCATTGGGAAAGTTTTGGTCTGCTCCACACAGGGAGATGTTCAGCACCCAAACTAGGTCATCCCTAAATCGGGGGAGTATTCCTGAATGAGCTATAGCAACTGTGATTTAACAGGAGCCTGGTTCTTCTGGCACTGAGGTAATGATAGCTTTGGTGTCTCCCTTAGCTAAGCACGACCTCACATGCTCCCTCTCAAATCACAGGTGTGAAAGATTTCAGTGGGTGACTGCCTAGGGCTTTTAATTTTCAAAACATTTGTTTTTGTGCTTTCTAAACACACATTTCAATTAATGACAGCCTCTAGATATACAGGAAGGAATTTCTGGACTTGATTTAACACAGCATGTCAACAGGACTGCTGTACACAGGTGTCTACCAACACTAGGGTGGAGAATAATGTAATGTGATAATCTTTCTGATGAGGAGCAGAATTTCCATCTTGCTGAGGATGATGCCGGAGAAGGTATTTTAAAGGATGCTCTCCATGAAGGGCAGAGTGATCAAGGCTTTATCTAGAGCCCAGGGCTGTCAATCCTTGTCCCAGGTCACTGCACCTTGCCTTGGCACAGTTCAGAGCAGCATGTGGCTCCTCACTGAGTTTGCTGCAGGAGTGCACGGTGGCAGCAGCATCACTTCTCACTATGTGTGTGCACAGTGTGTGCTGGACACAACTCACCAAGCAGCGTGTTGCTTTCATGCCCTGTAGCTTGGCAGGCTGTCCATTGCTCTGGTATTGTGGATACGCTGATATGTGTCTTGTGGATATGCTGTTATGTGTTGTCCCTCCAGTGCCAGGTGTTTCCATGCACAGCATCTCCCACTGCTGCTTTGTGGTGAGGGGCTGCCCAGTTCCTGCTGGCCATGGTGGGTGGGTTGTGACTGACTCCTGGTGAGCCACTGTACTTAAAATGACAGCCATCGTTGCAGGACCTTTCTGAATATTTATCTCAGCTCCTATCTTAACAGCCCAAGCCTGAGGGATGCTTTCAGTCCATCAGACTTCAGGCAATGGACCAAACCCAATAGTTAGCTGGGCCATATTTTTTTTCTGACCCATTAAGAATTTATACAAATGTGGTACCAGGGGCTTTTCCATAAAGACTTGGTGGCTTGAATCTTTTGGGATTGCGCCTTCAGGGTTTCATGTCCTTTTCCCAGCACTGTTCTGTCATCACAGCCCTCTGAGGTCCTGTACAACAATTTGTGAAGGTGTCTCACAGCATTCCCCTATTCAGCTTGGGTAACACCTCGGCACAAGTGATTTAACCAGGAGTGTTAGAGAGCTCACTTGTTCATGAATTTCCCAGCCACCTCCAGTTTTCCAGCTGGTTGCGTTTTTGTGAATAGTGGCTACCTAACACTTTTTTAAAACCCAGTAATTAAAGGCTTCTGCTTTGTCTTCCAGTACCTGAAGGGGGCCTACAAGAAAGTTGGGGAGGGACTGTTAATCAGGGAGTACAGTGACAGGACAAGGGCCAATGGTTTTAAACTAAAAGAGGGGAGATTTAGATTAGATATAAGGAAGAAATTCTTTACTTAGAAGGTAGTGAGGCCCTGTCCCAGGCTGCCCAGAGAAGCTGGGATGCCCCATCCCTGGAGGTGCTCAAGGCCAGGCTGGATGGGGCTTTGGGCAACCTGGTGTGGTGGGAGGTGTCCCTGCCCATGGCAGGGGGTTGGAGCTGGGTGGGCTTTAAGGTCCCTTCCAACCCAAACCATGCCGTGGTTCTGTGATCTTGCTCCTCTGCTCTGTCAGACCAAGTCCTGGTTGGGGGGATGTCCTCTCCTCAGCCACGTTACAGCAGACTGCCTACGTGACCTGAAAACACAGCTAGGGAGAAGCATATGCAAAAGATATTGTGATCTCAGGGAAAGCTTTCTAAAGCATATAAAGAACAGTGTAGAACTGATATTGCTGATTGACTGCTGTGGAGATTGCATGGCATTCAGCAATCAGTGTTTTATACCTAATGCCCTCCCTGGGGAAGTTTACACTAAAACTCTAGCTGTTTGAATGGGAACAGGTTTACTCACTTTTTTTCCCCCCCTTTAAATCAAGAATGCCTAATCTATTAAACATCAACGTGTTTCCTTTGTGGCGAGAAAAGTATGTGACTTGAGCATGCCATAAATGTTGGGGCTTTGCCTTCGGGTGGGGAATCAGGGACACCCTGGAGCAGCTTGGGCCCGTGGTGCCCTGTGGTCACCGCCACAGGATCATGCTCCACCACTGCGTGCCTTTAATCACGTCAGACTTTGAGCTCACTCACTCTCCTTGCATGAATGGATTGCATCTTTATTACTCCGCGAGGACTTTAAATAATTCATTGCTGGAGAAAGCAAAAGGAAGAGCAGCTCCAGACGCTAATTGCAGAGTGCAGTGGGTCCTTTCAAACGAGGCCCCACAATTAATCCCGATTCTCTTGCAGTGCGGCTGTTTGTGTACCTGTCCATTTGTCCACCCAGCGCAGGGGGACGAGGGTGCGGGTTTCCCCCAGCACGTTGCAGACGTCCCATCTGCGGGGAAGGAGGTTTCTCTGAAACAAAACCACAGCCAGGTACGAAACAGCAACGATAGTCCCCAGGGTGAGAAGCACGGTGAATGTTTTATAGGGGAAGAGCTGCGTGTAGGTCCCGTTCATGAGGGTGCAGCCTGGGTAGTGGATGACAGGGGGGATTTTCAGGGTAGGCTCCCCCGCCAGCAGCCTCAGGAGGAGCCCAACCAAGAAGCCAGCAGCCGAGCCGTAGGTGTTGGTGCTGGGAACGAAGAGGGCACAGCACAGCTGGGGGAAGAGCAGGGCATACACCAGCTCCCCGCTGAGGAACCAGAGGTCGTAGACAGAGCTGGAGTAAAAAGCCAGGCCAGCAGCCCCGGCCCCAAACACCAGCATGGAGATCCTCATGGCCCATAAGACCTCCCCTTCTGTAGCCTGAAAAACAGGAGATTGTAACATTACAACAGCATTGCCCTGCCCCAGGCTGGTTCCCACCAAGCCTTCACTGCATCCACATGGCCAACCGTGTCCTGGGCTGCATCAAATGCAGCATGGCCAGCAGGGTGAGGGGGATTGTCCCCCTCTGCTCTGCTCTTGTGAGGCCCCACCTAGAGCCCTGCATTCAGCTCTGGGGCCCCCAGCACAAGGAGGGCATGGAAGTATTAGAACAAGTCCAGAGAAGGACCACAAGGATGATCAGAGGGCTGGAGCACCTCTCCTGTGAAGACAGGCTGAGGGAGTTGGGGTTGTTCAGCCTGGAGAAGGGAAGGCCCCAGGGAGACCTTACAGCGACCTGCCAGTACCTAAAGGGGGCTACAGGAAAGCTGGGGAGGGACTCTTTGTCAGGGGGTGCAGTGACAGGACAAGGGGGAATGGCTTTAAACTACAAGAGGGTAGATTTAGGTTAGATATACATAAGAAATTCTTCACTCAGAGGGTGGTGAGGCCCTGTCCCAGGCTGCCCAGTCCCAGGCTGCCCAGAGAAGCTGTGGATGCCCCATCCCTGGAGTCCCAGGCTGCCCAGAGAAGCTGTGGATGCCCCATCCCTGGAGGTGCTCAAGGCCAGGCTGGATGGGGCTTTGGGCAACCTGGGCTGGTGGGAGGTGTCCCTGCCCATGGCAGGGGGGTGGAGCTGGATGGGCTTTAATGTCCCTTCCAATCCAAACCATTCTTTCTTCTATGATTCTATGAATACCCCTGACTTATGTTTCAAGCTCTGTAGAACTTCAGCAGCTGAAGGACAACACCTCTAATTGTGGGCAATGCAGAAAGGATTTGCACCTGTCCTGAAACTAAAGCATCTAACCTGACACCAAAGCTGCTGAGTGCTGTAACCAAGTACCTGTTTCCTCAGGATTTTTCTGTAGATGTTGTGAGCAAACATGGAGCTGGCAGAAAGAAGTGCTGAGTCCGCAGAAGACATTGCAGCAGCAGCGATGGCTCCTAAGCCAGCAATGGAGACGTATGCTGGGCAGAGATAGTGTAAAACAAACGGCAGTACCATAGCAGTTTCTCCTCTCTCATATGGACTTGGAAGACCATAGCTTGTCTTGTTCCAGTCTTTAAGACAGAAGAAGGAAAAGTCACAGAAAATCCTTCACTGATATTTCAGCTCTCTGAAGGTGGCTTTCCACCAGGACTAGTCACAAGAGGGCTAAGGACTGAAGCCCACTCAGAATTTTAGGACTTTTATTCATTGGTCGGATTATCTTATTATCTCTTCTGTTATCCCTAAGCATGCTGCAACTCTCACCATACAGAAGTTTTCCTTCTCCCCAGTAGCATCTATAGAAATAGTTGAAAAGTTTATAGAAATGTCTATAGACATAGATAAATGTCTATAGAAGAAGCTTTGTGTGTTTCCATGAGTGGGATCCTTAAAGATCAGACTTCTAGACCTGAGGTCTCTCAGAGGAGAAGGGAATTTTCCTCTGATGTCCCTAATGACAGACAAATTTGTAAATTCAAGCCGTTTCTATAAGTGTCTCGTGATCTGGCTGCTCTTTAACCCTTGTTCACAGCCAACACAGGACTGAACTCCTGGCTGTAGGGACTGAAATATCTTGATTCCTCCAGGCAGGTTTTCTCCTGAACGTTAAAACCAATCTGTAGTAATACTACTGGGTCTTACATGCAGAAGACATTAACAGAAGCAAACATAACTTTTCTTGGAAAACAGGTTTATGCAGTGTTTTACATGTTCTGCCTTCCTCTTTCCTCACCACAGGGTGTATGAAAAATCATTTCACCATAAAGATTTAAACATGTTTTGGGGCTGTTGTAAGTCATGCATTGAACCTCAAAGTGTTCCACATTTCTGGTACAAGCTTCTAGCTTGGCAGCCATGTCTCCCATAGAGGGTATTTAGGGTAATTGGTTTGAGGTAATTGGAAATCTAATTTGGGACTTATTTGGATCCTGTTTTAATCACTTTTGACAAAAACACGTTCATTATTCAGAGACAAGCAGTTCAGTTTTACCTGTTGATGCTGCAACTGCACCAATGAGCACGGAGGGGATGGCCATTACAAAGCACCCCAGTCCAGAGAGGTAGGAGATGAACCTGGCCTGGCCTGGCGAGGCAGCTGAGAGCACTCTTTGGAAATAGGTTTGCCATGGGATGCTCCCAAGCACCTGAAACATCCAGATGTTAGCAACAGTCCCCATTGGTCCCTGACTGCCGTAGGGCATCATACATCCTTTCAGATGGATGATATTCTTTCCTGTAATTAAAAACTCACTTCAAATGCATAACCTTTGCCCAGCTTTAGCTATTGAGGCTGAATGTTTCTCATTGAGGATGTCTTTTTCCTTTGTTTTACCTTCAATGGATATGAAATTTTGATCAAAACAGATTAAAGCTTTAGCAGATGGAGAAAGCTGAGAAATGGGTTGTTTGGCATGCTGAGAGAGAAACAGAGGAAAGACAACAGAAGAGAGGCTTTTCAGGAATGTAGCTTCTATAAAAATCTGCCCAAAGTTAGCTAGAAAATAATCTTAAGAAAAATTATTTTTTAAAAAGTCACCGTTTTCAATTGCTTAGCAGACGAATTTCATCAGATAAAATCTGAAGTTTCTATCATCACCAAACTCAAGCTTCTATGTGTCTCAAGTACAACCCTAGTGAGATCTTAACAACCCACTACAGCCTTGGCTATACTGAGAGCTCAAAAGCTGGATTGTGCAATGGAGCCAATGGCACCATGCTTGCTGATGACATGCAGCAGTGCCATTTTAACAGACTTTTTTTTTTTTTTTTTTTCTAAAATAGTGGGAATTTTACAGAATTATGTTAAAAGCACATGACTGGGGCTGCAAGACCTACCTCTCAAAAGGTACAAAGTGCCTCATTTAGTGCCAGGAATTAGTTGCCTGGATGGTGTTACTCAAGGGTAAGACATTGCATACCTTCACATGGGTGCAGGATGGAGTGTACCTACCTCTTCTTTCCTACCCAGAGCTGAGCCCTGGATCTCCCCAGTCCATTCAGTGTGCTGCAAAGTGGCTGAGGAAAGGTTTTACACCTCATCCTGCCCCTGCCACCTGTGCATTGTAGCACTACCAGCTGGAAGAACCCATAAGCTTTCCATACAAAAACTTCTGCACATTTTCTTCTCCCAACCACCCTTCCAAGAAACATTACATACCAGGTAGAAGAAGTCGTCCAGCCACCTTCCAAGATACTGTTTTTCTATTTTTCCAATCCAAGGGTCTTGGTAATATTCATGAGTTGCGGTGTAATAAATACTTTCTGTTGCAGAGTTCACCATGGCAAAGGGGATACAGACCCACTAGGGAAGAAATGGAAATAGTTAACCATTTCCCCAAGATTCTTGTTTTAGGGAAATTTATTCAGACATTGAAATCAAGTTAGGTGTAGAATATAAAATATTATATAGAAAAAATATAAAATATTAGATTAAACCCACACTCAGAGACTTCCTTTTCCCCCTCCCTTACCCTAAATCTACATGTTTCTTGTTCATGGCATCATCAAGAATATGAGTCACTAATTCAGGTCAATTGGTGCCTTCAGTAGACAGGTCTCTCTCCTTTCCAGCCAAGGTTGTTCTGGATAGGCTCTGCTGACCTTACGTGTGAGCAACTTGTCACCCAGAAAGACCAATAGCTCGCGTGGACACTGTCCAAAATGCCTGCCTAAGGACTGTAAGACCTTTCAGGAGACCTGAAGAGGATCTGTAGGGCAAGAAACTGTACTGATGGAATTATTTTTGGCCTGAGACATACTGAAAAGAGCAGGATTTTGTCCCTTGGGTAGGAAACTGGTAAAAAAGAAATGCACAGGACTTGCCAGGCTGAGGGTAATGAAAACCAGCTGGATGACATCCGTGTATGCAACAGAGTAGAGGCCTCCCAGTAGAGTGTAGAGTATGACAGTGGATGCTGAGAGGATGATAGCCAAAGAGCCTCCAATATCCAAGATGACCCTCATTGTTGCTCCTACAGAAGAAGGTAGTGGTCAAGTATTTTAACACAGATTTCATACATGCAGAATACAGAATAAAGGTTACATTATTCCCTGGATGCCAGTACACCATTTTGGTTGAGGAATGCATGGTCTAGAAGAGAGTGTGCAGAGTGAGGACCCAGGGGAGCCCACGTTCCCTTTCTGCTCCTGCCCCTACCTTGCTGCAGACTGCCAAGTCAGTCTGACTTAATGCTTCTTCTCTCCCACAGGCAAATGAAGGTACTAAATCTTATTGCCAGAACTCTCTGTTATAACATCATGCATAGATATGGCACTACCATTGCTTGTTTTACATCTAAAAATATATTTTCCAGAAATTAGAAATGTTTTTGTTCCTCTCAGAAAAGGAGATACGAAGCACAACTTCCCACAACTTTGTCCAACTCAATTACCACGTGTATTGCACTCTGTTTGTGCTGTATGACCTTCAATGAATGTAACAGTGAAGCAGTTATTTACCCAGGGATGCCAGGATAGCTGCAAACCAGAACATCTCTCCTAGCAGTGGAGGAATGAAGAGTAAGCTTCCCATCACATTCCCATATGTTTCCTGGAGGGGATCCATCACTGTCACATAGTTCTTGGATCGCATTGGATTTACAAAGAAGAAACCACCTGTCAGAAGTGATGACATTTTAATAGCATTTTGCATGTGTTATATGGCAGGAAAATGTAAGAATACTATAGCGTATAGTATAGTATAGTATAGTATAGTATAGTATAGTATAGTATAGTATAGTATAGTATAGTATAGTATAGTATAGTATGGGGCGTATTTCAGACCCTTATAGTGAGTTTGAAATTTGTACTACTGGGTTACAGGGAACAATGCAGCCAACCAAGTGCCAGGACCTCAATTCATTTGCTTAAATGGGGGATTTCATCCATCTGATAGGTTCTAGGTTATCAGGGACATCAGCTTGCAGCTGGCAGATATGATCCTCCACTTTTGGCAGACAGATATGATTCTGGAATGGCTACTCTATGCCAGATAGGATCCCCTAGGGCATCCCAAATAGCATAAAATACCTATGATTCAGCAAGTGAAATTTGGTCTTAAATGTCTGCCTAAGACTGAGCTGAAATCTAGTACCACAGAGTGTATGGAGGACATCTCCATTGACCCTAACAGGAACTCATGCATTAGCTCAGGGGACACCTGCGTGTAGTCTCCTCTTCATCGCCAAAGACACACAGTCTTCTGAAATGCTTCCCCTGGAAAATGTCAGTTGGCAGAAAGAGGTATTGAAAATGCCTATTTGGCTAAAAATAGACAAACTTCTGTCCTTGACCATGTGATTCAACATGTTGATATACCTTGCTTTTCTGGTTACATTTTCATTTTGGTGGCTTCACTGTCTCTTCCCAGAATTATGTTGTTTTAATCTGTGCACGGAGCTGGGTTTCACCCACCTTCATCTAAATATTAGTCTTCAGTCATGCAGCTGTCTCATTAAAAGCAAAGAATACGTATTGTGCCTAACCCTGAAGCCAACAGGACTGCTTGTCTGGGCACTACTGACCTGAGTAAAGATTGCAGGATCAGACCTGTACTCCTCAATTTCATTAGTAAGAATTACTCACATAAGAAATGCTGGCACTATATTTCCAAGCCTGATTCATATTCACGTCAGTTGCACTCTTTTCTCTGACTTGAGAAAAAAATAGGTTATTGCTTTTTCTGAAAGCCCTGTGCAAGGTCTACACAGGTCTCCTCACTTTCATCTTCCCGTGTGCCTAGAGAGTTACGGTATAACTTCCAGTGAGATTTAACTGGAAGAAAACTTGGTCTCAGCAAGACAGCTGAACCTCGGCAGGAGCCCAGTGATTCTTGGAGTTAGGAACAGATACAGGATATTGCAAAAGTAGCTGGCCCACGAGGCTGTGGGTCACAGTTTCCACAACAGCTGTTAGGTGAGACACAGCTGGGTGCATCACACGTTCATACTGAGATGAGACTCTTCAGTGGGGAAATCAAAATGGTATCGATTCATCACACCAAAGTTTCAAAGACAAAATGTAAATGATCCTGATGCTCTCAGTAGTCTCTGACTAACAGGCTGTGGTGAAAAAGTGATATCCACATAGCCACATGGTCCCAAAGTTCTCAGATAAGATTTTTGTCCACTAAATTGCTTTAAACAGACAAAGCTGTATGCCAGCTCCAAGCTACCCTGATTTCTTATGTTCCAGTTAAGAAGACATCATTATAAGTGCTTATTTTGGATCTATCAGAGACCGAGCGAACAAAATCACCTTTAAAGTGTACTCTAGACTGTTACACAACTTAATACACTCATGATTTTTTAGAAAGATTTTGTGTCCTGATTGCTGTGTGAGTTATTTACCGATGACAAGGGACAAGGCAAATCCCAGGGGCGCCTGGACCCAGAGCAGTCCTTTTGAAGGCAGGTAGACAATTTCAGCTGTGCCATTGATATATGCTCCTCCAACCCAGGTGGCTGTAAACACGAAAGATGCAGAGGTAAGTCTTATGGTGTGCATCCTCAACTAGTCCTGTAGAACAGTGAGAGGTTGTAATGGTTTCCTCATACAAGCATTTAATCCCACTCCTCTTTTCGTTCATAAGTCTAATAGAGATGTACTGCTAAGCGTGGGTAACAGTGTTAGAATCTTACCCTATGGAATTCCCCATGTTCAAAACAAATATCAGTGTGTGCGTGGAAAAGCTCAGTGTCTAGACATTTAGAGGCAATTTGAATATACTTAATTTGCATTTCATTTTTCTAAGTGAAATGCTTTTGCTGGAGAAAATAGAACTGCTTTTGTTATTCTGCTGAGGCTGATAGACCATCCTTCATGAGTATTGCTTACACAGGCTGACAAAGTAGACATTAGGAAAACAAATGTAAGAAGACATTGCAGTCAGAATAGCAAACCTACAGCATGGGCTTAAATATCTTACCCAGACAAGTATCTCTTGGATAGTCTTTGACAAAAAAGAGTCAGGAAAGGAAATTCCGGATAATGCCAGGCAGCAAGGAGAGAAAAGGGAAGAAGAGATCAGCAGTCAGTGGGGAAACTTCTCTTTGTATTTCCCACTAGGTGAGACCCCAGTGCTCAACACCAGGAGCAATTTATTCCACACAAAACTGGATTGTTACAGGTGTAAAATGCCGGATAACAGAAACTGGTTCAAGATTAAGACCACACTCCTCCTTAATGAAAACTGTCACATTCTTCAGGCACTCCTAAATTAAACTCTTCAACTCTTAACTAAACTCTTAATTTAAGCTCTTTAATTTAAAAGAATCTACATAAACATTAGGTTCTGCTTAGTGTGAAGAGGTTTAGAAGAATCCATCCCAAAATGATTCATGAAACCATACTCCTTTAAAGCCACACTCAAGTAAAATCTGCCCTGACATTAAAGGAGGTAACCTGCTTTGAAAGGAAGAAGTCCCCCAAATCTGTGTAATGCATGTGTTTTAAGAAGAATTAAAGAAGTCCTTTAAGAAAACTTACCAGTTGCAGTAAACAATCCAATGCAAACATTTATATTCCTCCCTCCAACAAGGGCCATTTCAGTCGGGTTTCTGTTCTGCTGATCCTTTTTGCTTTTCCATGAAGCCCAGATTCCCGTAGCCAAAGTGAATGTAAAAAACACACTCAGAGATACCAATCCTGGTATATTTAGAGCCATTTTCTGTTGCTGAATTTAGGTCATAGAGATGGATAGTGGATTGATGACAATATTATTTGATAGAGTTCACAATCAGAAAAAAGAAAAATAGTGCTGCCTCCTAAAGAAACTGCTAAGTATTAGTTTACTGTACTTTGCAAGAGATTATGCAGTGTGAAACAGTGCTATAAAGCCAAAAATCTTGAGAATAGGATGCAGAGTCTCTGTCTTGGAGGACTGCTGGCAATTCAGTCTTTCCCCTTCTTCAGGAAATACCCAACTTTTGCAGGGAGAAAGGAACAAGAGAGCAGGAATTGGTGCTGCTGAGAGTCAGTGAGCACTGAAGTGAGGGGTAAAGACAGCTTGGCTTAAATGGGGGAAATGTTATATTTTGTCTGATATGCAGTGGTATGAAAATAATCTGTATTTCTCTAGGTTCTAGGTACAAGGCTAACACAGCAGATAAAGCTAAGAATTTGAAGTTAACTGAAGTAAATCCACTATAATAACCAAAATAAAGCTAGGGAGCAGGGAAAGAAGATTTAGCACTGATCCACTGAAGGAGCTGTGTTCTGATATCCGAAGGCAGCACATCACTGTTTCACTGCTGAAAACAGGCAGCAGAGCACGGTGCTGATAGACCATAAAATAAAGCAGCAGGAAAGGTGCAGGGTTTCCCTCCCTCCCATTAAGGAATTAAGTTGGTTTCATTTATAGAGTTGTCATGTACATTTGACATGTGTTGCCCTTTATTCTGTCCAGATGTGGTTCTAAAAAAACTGACTGTATATAAAACCAGCACTATTTAGTGCACTTGCTTGGCTTTCATTCATCAATCGAGTGAGTAGCTCCTTTCAATGGGGAAATCAAGAATTTCTTCTCCACGGATGGGCTTTGAGCAGGAATTTGAAAGCCCAAATGTTTAGGAAGTTTCTGCATTGTGCCATCTGCTACTGACATCTAGGAGCAGCTCTTCTTGGAAGTGACAGCTAAATTGCCATGAAAGGAAATCTTCCTTTATATTCATAATCATTTTTGGCTGAGTGATGGGTTTTAACTTTGACCCAATTATTTACGTACAAAAAGGGACACTGCAGTTTAAAGGCACATCTTCTGGGTGATAGCTGGAAGCATTCTTTTTCACCTTAAAAGTAGCTGCTAAAAAGTGGTAGCACCTGCAGCTGTGGGTGGCAATGGAGCAATGGAGACATTGGTTTCTGTGAGCTGTCTTTGCTCAAAGTGGATTTTAAACATTTTTTCTTTTCTTAAAAAATTAATAAATCATATTTTAAAACACTATCTGCAGTCAGAGACACCTGGAGGGAAATAACTGGCATGGCATCAATCATGTCCAGGTCTACCAATATCAAATTTCTTCTTTGACATCTGCAGAAAACATCTGGACTGATTCCACTTTTTCTTGGGGAAAAAGAAAAAAGGAAAAAGTAGCAGGCATGGAAATCTGAAAGGAAACTTCTTTTAAAGACCTAGAGGGGTGTAGGGCAAATGTGGTAGGGCAAAACACAAGCAAAAAAAGCAAAAACTACACAGTGGGATGGAGGAGACTAGAGAAAAATTGTGCATAAGGTAATTCTCCTGATGCTGGGGTGGTTTTGCTGGTGGATAGTGCCTGCAAGAAGGATTATACAAGCATCAGATCTTATTAAGACCGATTCCACATTGAGTCTGTCGTTGTGCCCTTTTGCCACTAGGTGACTCTCAGCTCTTGCATCTATTTCAAAAAGAAAAGAAAAAGACAAAATCCCAATTACTGAAGGATGTGGGAGGTGGGGTTCACCTCCTGCTCGCCATGGAGGGCTGCAGCTCAGGGTGCCAGCCGCTGTGCCAGCCACTCCGAGCTCCCTGCCTAACCCAGGGGGAGAAATATGCAATTTTGGGATGTGATTCAGTGACCTATTTTAGGTCACCCTACGAGGCAGGACAGGGTGAAGGCAGATCTCTATACTCAGGTCTGCTTATAAGAGCAGTGTTGAGGTAGCCAGAAGTGTTTCGCGGCTGGATTTGGCTGGTAATATCGAGATGTCTGGTGCTACCTGAGATGCTCTCAAGCCTCTGAGATGTCCCCATGGTCAGGCAGACATTGCAGAGCTCCTGTGGGAGGCACAAGCCCTTCTAGACCTGCAGCAAGGATATCCAATGGCCCTAAGGACAAACCAGTGGGATACTCAACTGGGCTTTTACTGTCCCCCTATCACTTGCCCTTGATGGCACAAACTCTGAAGTAAGGAATTTAAACAGATAAAAATGAACGAGTGTCTGGAAGATATTGAGGAGTGCTGGGTGCCATGGAAGTTTTCTGTCTATGCTGGAAATGATCTGCACTGTAGAGAGCACTTACATCTACCCAGCTTTGCAGCAAACCAACTGGAAGAAAAGAAGATGAACAAAATGTCTTTGTGCCTTCAAAAAAGCTTCTGTCTTCTGTGTTAAATGTGCTAACTATTGATGATGAGCTTCAGACACCCCTCTGAGGCCCATGGGGACAAGAGGAGAGGGTGGCTGAGGGGGTGAGAGATGTCCACTGGGGAAGGGGCATTTCAGAAGGGTGGCTGTCCCCTGTGGCTGCTCTGGAAAAGGACAAGCCCACTGAGCTCGTGCTCTGTGGGAAACGTAATAAGGTATTCTGAAAATGGCTTTTTTTTTTTTTAATTTTATTTGATTTATCATTTCTTTCAGGAATTTTTTTTAAAGCTTGTTTGCAAAGGAGTGTTTGCCCACAAGCAGCTCCACTGAGGGAGAGAAACAAGACTGGGCAAGGACAGCAGAGCAGAAGCCATGGCACAAGGACATGTGCAGGGGCCAACCTTTCTACTGGCTTGCTTTCCTCTGTGTGTCAAGAGAAACAGAGCACAGGGGCCTGAGGCATCTGAGCCATTTGCATTGAAATGTTCAGACGGTTTCTCCTGCAATGAGACCCTGTGAACCAGCCTGTGGTTTCCAGCCCCAGTACTGAATCATGTCCTTGACCCTGGCAACTAAAACATCAGAGCATTGGTCTCTAAACACAGCTTTTCAAATAGCATGCTTGGTCTCAAGTTTTATTCCTATTCCAAATCAATCCCAGAAACACATTTTTTCTCACTTGTTTTAAGTATTTTCCAACCTACACAGCTCCACAGGGGGCTGATCTGCACAAGTTAAAATTGCAGAAGGAAGAGAAGTAATTCAGTTAGAAAGTAACACATTTTTGCTCCTTGTGTGAATCTGTGTGGTGAGACCCAATGGTGAGTCACAAATAGAAAAATTAAATGAATATGTGGTCATTATGTTTGTGTGAGTTTTTGACCATTATATTTTGGGGTGAAGACACAGATATAGGTAGGTAGGTAGGTAGATAGATAGATAAAAGGTAGATGTAGAATAATATTGAATTCTCTGTCTTTTTTCCTACTGGAGCTAGTTTGAAGTCAAGAGCCGCTTAGATCACACAAATGAAACCAGAAAATAACTTCAGAATAACAATATTTAATATTTACACGTATCAGTGAAGCCAGTGATTACAGAGCGGTCAGGACAGATGGCATCCTCACTAGTACACAGACGTGGCACCAAACATCCCCAGTGCACAGACCATGGCACCAAACACCCCCAGGGCAGGGCAGCTTGGTACAAGCAGATGGCGGCAGCACATTTACCCCTCTGTGGTGGAGGTGATACATACCAGTGAGTATCTCCTTATCCTGGTGCTAGCACAGCCCAAACTGGCTGTCTCATTGAGATAAAAGTCATGGAGACAAACGATGAGGGCAGGGCTGATGGTTAAGGACCACGAAGAGCTCATAATAGCCTTTCTGCTGCAGGTGGAGTATCTCTCAGTCTGACTGCACTCTGGACATTACTTCTAGCTGCCTCCTTGGCTTTTTTTCCTGGCTGAATCAGTAAGCTTTAGTTTGATGTCTGCTTTGGGTGGTACATTGCCCAGGCTTTGCTGCTTACAATGCACGTCAGCTTTTTAAGCCACCTGGCAAGTTTGGATGCACCTAGGCATGTTCACAACCCTCCACAGGTCTTACACTTGTTTCACAAAAGGTGCTTCTAAACTTTATAACACAGGTTTCCTACTTCTAGGACTGAAGCTGTGCTCCAAGGAAGCGTCTGTGTGCTCCTCAGCTTAGCACAACTGACATTTCCTTCACCAGTTTGTGTGAGGGGTTTTGTGTGCTGCACTGGGGGATGGCACAGACAGCTGTGTGTGTCTGGAAACTCTGGGTCTGTTCAGATGATTTGCAAAAATGCAGAAATATGAACAACATTTGTTGGAGAAAACATAAATACCTCTCTTTGAAAAATGGATTCCACGTACTTTAAATATATTCAAGTTTTCATAACTGTGTGCATGCATTCAGGATGGAAAACGATTATCTTACAGTTTGCCTGACTCAGGGAAATAAGGGCATACAATTGAGCTTGGAGGAAGTCGCTGAGCTGATGGGGTTCCTGAAATTTGCCAGTCATGGACTTCAGCATCAAGGGCTTGATCTTGGTTGATGATGGAGAATTACGCAGATCCTTGTTGGGATCCTTGTTGCTGTAACACCACCACTGATGCAATTTGTTGCCTTGCAGATTGTATCTCTTATTTGTTACTAAGCTGCATGTAATTACTACCAGTATTGATTTAATGTTTATCTTCACCAGTTAATTGCTTGTGCACGTGATCTATTCTAGAACAGCCCTGTGTGGAAATTCAGGAGACTCCTACGCTGTCTCGTGAGGGCAAAATTGATGCTGAGGTTCTCCTTCTTTTTGTTAAACCAGACATAGTTAAACTCTTGTTCCAAAACCTACCATCTAAATTGATCCAAATGGTACTCTAGGGCCACCATGTCTATCAGGTTCTGAAGAACTGATTTAGGATTGCACTGGATTTTGCCAGACGTGACAGCAAGATACCAAAGGAGAAGGGGACTTGGCTCCAGGGAGGCTGAAAAGTATGTGCTTCATTTGCCCTCATGCTGCTCAACATCATATCTGCAGGTCCTAATGTAAACCTGGGTCCTGGGTAGCAAGTTAACAGGAACAGACAGGTGAGCTTAAGGCAGGTTTGGGGGGAAAGGGAAGCTCTTTACATCCAGCCAGAGCTATTTACAGTCTGCTTTGTGCAGCTGATAAAATGTGTACATTGTCAGAGGTTGTTTCCCATATACACAAGAGGGCAAGAGGTGAGCTTTTATCTGGGGACATCTACATTTTAAGCACAAGCACAGCAGTTGGGACCAGACAGATTTGTGTCATTGCAGTACCTGAGATTTAGAAGGAGTATTTAGAGAGATGAAAATTTGGAGTCTCAGATTTAAACGATCTAGCCATTTTCCATCTTGACATCTTGACTTCTTTATTAAAAAAGAAAAAAGAAAAAAAAAAAAAGCAATGTACCCTCCTGAAACTCCTGAATATTTGGGGGTTTCTTTCTTCCCCCCATAAATACAGCACAATGCACTATCCTTATTAAACTTGAATTTGCAGTTCGGGGCATGTCCTGGCATCCCCTGCAGGTTGTTCACATTCCCAAAATATTTGTCTGAAAGGCAATGAATGAAAAATGATTGATTAATATTCCACAGGGATATCAGATGTAGTGCAAACATCTTGTACAATGAAAATAAACAGTGGCAAGGAAGCAGTGGTGATAAATGAAGCTGTTAAGAGGTTTTCTACTGTTTTGTGAAACAACATTTTTACTACCAATTAAAACCCCCTCTAATCCTCATCTTTCTCACTTATACATACTGGACAGTCATTACATTTTATCATATAGGAAGTATGATAAATAAATAGGAAAAACAACTATGCTGGCTATGCCAATAGATCACACTTCTCAGCTGTTTTGCAGTATCCAAGAGCTGAGCTGTCCCAGACTATAACGTGATGGAGAGACTGACAATGTGCAAATGCATCTGAACAGCCTCCGCTCTCCAGAGGTTCTCGTTCATGGGCTTTGCATATCTCTCTGATCATGTACCATTATCAGAGCCTAAAATATGGAAATGGTAAGAATGCAAAGCACTCTGATACCTTTTACTCCATACCAACCTTTTTCCTCATACACGTGCCACATATGCAGCCAATAAGTCCATTGACGACTTGAATAAAACAAAGAACAGCCTCAATTGCACCGATGGCCAGGAGAATAGAGAAAAGGACAATATTCCAAAGGATGATGTTTTCAGGTTCTTTGCAAATGCTCCATGTTGTCTGGTTGAACAAATAATTGTATCTGTGATAAAGAAGAATAATTGGCAATGTATTAGAAAATTACACTCTGAGAATGCTTTCAGTTGTACGCCATTACAAAAAGGCTTGGCATTTTCTGGTTTACATTTTCTGAACTTGTCTGCACAGTGGGAATTGAGTCTCCATTTCTCCTACAGTTGGTAAAAGGTGGTGATTCTTTTTACGATTCCCTTTGCAGGGTTGTAATTGATGACTGGGGAAGAGAGCTACACCTGTACTTTGCTGCTCAAGAATCTCCCTTCTGTTTCACAGCTAATAACTAAAGGGAAAGATCCCTAATGGTTTTAAAATGGGTGTCCATAATCTCCATTTCTGCTGTGCTACCTCAGCCCAGCCCATCCATCATCTCTAGCTCTGGCTTGAACATCGTGGTTGCCACTGTTAACCTTAAAGAATCAAAGGAGATCTTTGCTTTGCTTTTCAAAATTAAGCAATTAAGCAGAGTAGACACAATTCATGATGATTTAACAGATTAACGTGGCATGGTTATCAAATACTTCCTTTTGACTGATGAGAGTCACAGCTCATTGCTCAGCAGCCTTTTGAAAGCGTGGTGCATCTTGCACAAAGGGCTGCTGACAAGCACGATGGAAGAAACTCAGGCACCTTGCCCACATGGAAGCCCTTGGTCAAGGAAATGACCAGCTGGAACATGCTGGCTCAAATGAGTGTGAATTCAGGTGTAGACAAAGTGGACCACCAGTCCATTTTAGAGAAATTCAGATTTCCTCTAAGAAGGTGTATTTGTGGATCAGGGAAAGCAAGGCTGGAGGAGCCTGCAAGTCATACTCACTCCAGAGTGTTGTTCCTGAAAGGGTAGATGTATTCTCCATCACCTGTGTCACACAGAGGGCCCCCAGTCAGAGCCATTGAGGAGAAGACTACACAATACACTCCTCCTGCAAGTCCCAGCAGAGACAGAAACACTGACAGCAGCATCTGAAAGGGAAAAGACCTTCAGCATTAAATGAACAGAAAGCTTACAGTTAATGGGAAGGAAACTACTTGTTTCTTACTATATGCTAAAAGTCATATCATGATATTTGTGGGAAAAATAGTTGACTCCTGACTAGTGCAGGTGTCCTAGATGTTAAAGGATTTCAGATTGTACTAGTTCTGCTTTTAAAAGTGGCTAAGACCAGAGTTGTAATAATTTCTTTTTATTATTATAAATCTTATGTCTTCCTTCAAAAAGCCAGTATGAAGGCAATATGAAGGCAATATTGGCTTGATGTTGTCCTGTGCACCCAACGAAGCTGTGGATGCCCCATCCTTGGAGGTGCTCAAGGCCAGGCTGGATGGGATTTGGAGCAACCTGGTCTGGTGGGAAGTGTCCCTGCCCATGGACATGGGCATGTTCCTGCCCATGGAACTGGGTAGTCCTTAATGTCCCTTCCAGCCCAAACCATTCCATGATGATATCACATTCCTTAGCATTTCCAGCTCTTCTCCAAGAACACCCTTCTCAGCCCTTGAACCAACAGAAGCCAAAGAGCAAGCAATTATTGAACCAGGTATGAAAGCAGCAGAAGATATAATAGTTATTTTTGCCAGTTGATGAGGAATGCAACAGAGCCTTTCTTATTGTTCCTTTCCTTCACTTTGTAACAGCATGAAGTGTGGTTTCCACTGCTCATGTTGAAGAATCTAACTATGCTGTGTGTGGCAACAAACCAGTGGTGACTTCAAATGCCATGTCATGCACTACTCCCATGGAAGTGCTCCTTTTGTTCTGTGTTGGGGTAGTTTTCCTTAATGGATGGGATGTATTTGGTTGCAGTTTGCATACAGGAGCAAGAAGCTCAGGCAGGTGCTACTAATGTTGTATCTATGGCAGACTTTCCACAAGTCTAGTCAAGAATCCTTAACAAGGACTTGTGGTTGTTTGCAATTCTGCCAAGAAGGAGAAGAGAGCAGAAACTCTGTGGAGCAGGCCGACAGAGCCAGGAGAAGACCTGGTCAAGAGGCAAGGCAGCAGGACTTCCTTCAAGTCTGAGGAAGCACATAGGAAACAGTCACATCCATGGCTTGGGTTTGAAGCCAGGCACCTCAGGCCTCCCATTTCCCTGTTGACAGCAAATACTGGTGAGATCTAACAGTCCAAAAAGAAGGTCTAATGTCAGCTGCTCTGCAGAGCTCTGCACTGCAGACCCAGATGGAAATATCCACTGTCCACCTTGGAGATTTGTGACAAAGTCTCCAAAACTCCTCGCTATCCAGACATGTTTAAGCTGGTGAATACAATTTCCAACTTGCCAGCCGATGACATTACTGCTTTCTGTGCCTTCTTGCCCGTTGCCAGTGTGTGAATTGACTCATTTTGTGTGCTCTTTGCTTCTAAAGCAATCCTTGAGCTACAAGTTGCTGGGATTTCATCATACTGATTAATAATACTGTCTTATTTTTTTTTTTGCCAAGCTGGACACTCTTTCTGTCTTTATCTGTGTGTGCTGTCTGAGTTGCATCTTAACAGAGCGTCGTGGTCAGCAAAATGTGGATAATGTGGAATACTATCCTGGACCAAGGCAGAGTGTGTGTTGTAGCCGATGCCCTGCTTCTCATAATAAGATCACCAGCTATGCCTCGCTGTGAAGGTGAGTGACTGATACCGTGTCTGAAGCTCCTGCCTAGCTGAACCATTTCTCCTGATCTGTTTGCTGTTTACTTCATCTGTGTATCTACATCTTGGTTAAATGATCTTAATTATGATAATAATTAGTTTCATCACAACACAGCAGTATGGGGAGTCCCAGTGACAATCATGATAGAAAAAGTCAAATGGTCTCTTGCTGTTACTATGTTTGATAGTGGTTAGTACGGGTACCAGTAGTACTTGTCAGTGCTGTCTTTCATGACTGGTCTTTGACACACGATTTTCTCGTTTGGAATCTCTTGGCTGCATGGTTGGCTTCATTTCACGTATTTCCTTTACTGTACCTATGATCACATAGTCAAAGATTTATTTTACTTGCTGCTGAAAGGGGACTCTGAAATAGATGCGGCTGTTAAATTGGCTCTTCTCAGCATTTTCTAGACACAGGGTGTCTTTTACCCATTATATTTACTGTTCTGGAGATTGTCTAGAGATTTTGTCCCATATTGTATGGCAATCTAACAATTTTATTAACTGTTGGATCAATTAATAAAACTATCTCATCATCTCAACCATTCAACATTTTCCCTATTTATACCATTTTCACTTATCACTTTTTTATTTTGTATTTTTATTTCCTCATTTGGATCTTCAGTTGCAACATGAAGTCTAAGCTGAGATGCTTGAGTTTGTTGAAATATTTAGTTTTGAGTAGTGTTGGTCAGTTCTCTACCTCTTGCAGAGGTTTTGCTGATCATTTTTCCTAACTTTCTTTTACCATTATCATGCTTTATCCTTCACAAAATTGATTTGTCTTTGTGGAGCTAATGAAAGTTCTTTGCAGTCATTCCTTGAGCATTTGCATCAGCTGATTTGGTAAAGTTACCAAGTTCCTCCTGTCCCAAATGATAGTGCTCTCTACTGCTCTTTTTTCCTTTGGCTTTTTTTCTCATACAGATTTTCTTTCTTCTCTGTGTGTTATTTATTTGTTTATGTTTATTTATTTATTAATTATTATTGTTATTTTATTTTAAGAATTAATATCCTGCCTGGTTATCCATATATCTCACTTATCTAGGTTTGTTGGTCTGGAAAGATGCTATGGCTATTCTTGTTCTACTAGTAACTCTTCAGAAAGGTGTAGAGTGAAATACCAAGTACGCCTGCAGATGCAATGACGTGTTGTATTTTAGGGCCTTTTTTCCTCATTGTGCCAGCGCAGAAAGTGTTTTCAGTTGTGTACATGCTAAGCTGCAGGACACTGAAGCTTTCTAAATCTGTTACTTTCCAAAGTCATTACTTCATAAAGCAAGAACAACAAGCCATCTAGGTGTTTTTGCAGGCAACAACTTAAAATGGATTAATGAAAAAAAAATTACTCAATGCAGAACATAATCACTGTGAACTGGACAACTTAATATGATGAATAAAAGGATGAGAAATACGGTAATTATTCTTACTGTTGTTGTTGATATTCCAGCTGCATGTAAAGACTGTGATGAAGTCTGGATCTATTAAACCAGGAATTGCACAAATTATCATAGGATGGGGTCCCAACCCCGAGAAAAATGGTTACATTCTGATTGAATAGTCATTCCAATTACTATTTTTTTAGCTTCTTTTTTTTTTTTTTTCCAAAAAATAGCTAAAGCTATTTTTAAAAATAAAAAAAATAGCTAAAGCTATTTTTAAGCTTTATTTTAGCTATTTAGTTTTTTTAGCTTAAAAAAGGAAAAAGGTGGCTGAGTTATCCTTCAGACCACAGTGGCTCTTGAGTAGCTCCAGCAAGGGCTATTTTCCTGCCAGTGGATGGATGTTGGTGGACAAGACACCAAAGCTGGGGACCCAGCTCATCCCAGAGCCACCTTGCAGGGAGCTCTGGCACCTTGAGAAGCGGCTTCCATGGTGCATGTTGGAACCAGCCCCAGAGCTCCTCTACTCTCCAGTGCCTGGTGACTCACACCATCCAGCCCTGGGTGCAGCCCGTATGGTCAGGGTGTCTGAGCCACCCTGCCGTGGGGCTCTGTGCATGTCCTCCCACTATTCCCAAGGCAATGTTTCTGTAAGGCTTCTTCTGAAGAAACACATCACTGGTCTTCAGATCTCCCTACGGAAGTTACATCTTCTATAGAATCAGAGAATATCCTGAGTTGGAAGAGATCCACCAGGAACATTGAGTCCAAATCCCATGTTCCTCCATGCTTGGAAATCACTATTCCCCAAGGACTGTGCAGGGGAAACATTTTAATGCCATTCATAGCAACTCACGTTGGGCTGCTGGGCAGCACTGTGCTGCCACCTTAGTCAGTAGGCAGAAGGAGCAAACCCAGCCTGTCCTGGGACATTCAGCTCTTGTCTGTGTAATATTTAGGGTAGGGATGAAAGGACACCAGAGATACTGTGTGAACAGAGCCCAGACCAGATAAATTTCCCCACTGACTACGTTCAGAAGGGCATGGGAACACCCACAGCACTGCCGTTTTTCACCACTGCTTTCGATATCACTCATAATCTGGAGAAGCAGCTGGCTGTGGCACTGGGCTCACCGTGCCAAAGCTCACATCCCAGCCCTGCGACTGGCCTACTTGGCCATCGCTAGCAAATCCTGCTTGCTCTGCACAGGACACGTAGTAAAATCAGTGTAATGACATGTCCCTTGTACTCGCTGACATGATGTACTTGCTGACATCCCAACTAAGAATGTTATTTTGGTATTATGAATAATGAACCAAGTAAAGTAAAACAACTTGAAGAGGTAAAGGTCATCTCGCAGATCAAACTAAATAATAATTGAAGAGTACAGAAGAGATGCTTTACTGTATGGAATCTCTTGTTACAGGCTGCTTCTGGGAGGGAAGAAGACTTAAAAAAACCCCAACATTTCTAAGTCAGTTTATTCTTGCTAATAACAATGGCCGCACAGAAGTCTGTGCCCTGGGCTGGAAGATTATTGAAGATGTCTGTATAAAATGCTGTTTCATTCTTAATTATCAAGGGAAAAAATCTCTCTGGCCTTTGTGTGGATGACAGAGAGCCCAAATTACATTTACACCTCTCATGTACATAACCCTTGGGCAAACACATGCTGTGGGTCAAAGCCTTGCCCGGTGACCAGACACTGGGAAGCCGAGCTGGTTCCTCAGTGCCAGCTGCAGCGGCTCAGGCTTTTAGCCTGGACCAGAAAAGCAGGTGAATTATCTGCCCATACACAGGTAAGCAGGGATGAATCTATGGAAAAGCAAATTGCCATGGAGGGGTATGGAGGAAAGAGGACCAGAAAGAAGAAAGCAGAAGAAATGGGCAACTCTCTCAATTTTTAGGATCACCTCAAGCAGGAGGAAGCTGGAGCCATGCTTTACTTTATGTAGGGTGAGGTGGAGTGTCTTTGTCTCCCTCTACCCTCAGCACTGTGGCTAAATGCTCCTGTACCTCCCTGGCTGGGTATGATTTCCCTCATATCAGTGGCTGTAACATCATAACATTCCTGTTGGCTAACTGAGATCTCAGCCCCAGCCCAGGGACGCTGCAGATCAAGCTCTTCTTCTGCATTTCCCTGACTTGGCTGCTGATGGTGGTGTGACGGTTTGTCATTGTACGTTTCCGTCTGCTGAGCAGCCATTTAAGAGCTATTGTGCAAACCCTGTAGTGCCATTTCAACACATCTACTTACCCCACATCTGTTAGCGCAACATCCTGCTCCGCCTGCTCCCAGCATCATGAACGCCGGCAGAATAGCCTGTGAGAAAAGCACAAGCTTAATTCATAGAAATCATAGAATCACAGAATTGGCGTGCAGTACTTCTGCTTGGATGGTTTTTAAAGTCTAGGAGCTGAGGTATCATGTTCCTCAAATGCAAACCACCTTCTAGCACTTCTCCATGAGTTGCACCAGCTGCGATGGTGCTTCTTGCTGAAGAGTTTGTTCTCCCTCCTCTGTCTCAGTTCAGTGTTTTAAGCACTGGGATATTGCCTGTTCTGGGATGGGAATTTTGAACGTTTATGAAAAAAAAAATAAAAAAAATAAAAACTTTTTCTTGAGGGAGTATAAATTTCCATGAGGCAGAAGAAAACCTTTCCCTCTTGACTTTCACTTCATCAGAATCTAACTAAATTTATTCATCCCTGCAGCAAGAGTTATGACAGTCTAAATCTTCTGAGCACCCTGCTCTAAATTATAATTGGGAAGTCAGTCTTAAACTTCCTGAAACACATCTAACTTCTGTTCTTTGTACTAAGCTTCTGGCAAACCTACATGATGGACTTCACTCAGCAGGAAAATCCCAATTCACATCAGCTTTCTCCATGGTAATGAGCAGGTGGAGCTGGACAGATAGAGCGGAGTCAGCAACCATCCATGTCTCAGGACATAACGCCACCTTACACAGGTGCTCTGGAGATAGGAAAGGCTGCATTTGGTTTGGTAGCTAGAGGGCAAGAAAGCTTTTGTGGGTCTAACTGTGCAGCCAAAGCACTCCTGCTGCCTGGCCTCTGCCCACCACTGTCTGTGTAGGCATCTCACAGAGCAATGTAAGGAGATAAGTATTAGACAAACTAGGAAATGGTCTCTGTAAAGTTAATGAAAGGAGAAAAAAAAAGGAAAAGAAAAATGCTGTAAAAACCAGCCTGATTAAATGCTGGAAAGATGTTGCCCCATGTAGGAGAGGAAGAGCAGAATGTCCAAGGTTAATGAGGCTCAGGGAATTTATGTTTATAGTGCGGATATCCATGTAGGACAGTGCTATGTAGGACAGTGCTATGAAACCTACTTAGTCTTGCAGCCCATAAATATTTTGCAGTGGATTTCCTTTTAGTTGTATTTTATGCACCCCTCAGAGGCAGCCTCCAGCATGAGCAGCGGTCATTGGACCACAGTTGGAGGCCTGCAGATGGAGAGAGTTGTTTAAAAGACTTTCCTCTTCCTGAAAAAAGCCAGTTCTTAAATAATCACAGGCAATCCCCATGGCATCCCCAGCTCTGGCATGTTATCTGGCTCTCAGGAGAGCTAACAGTGCCCTTTCCTCCAGGGCCATCTTTCTTCTTCAGAGGTTTCCCGTCTAAGCTGTGGGCACTATTCTTTTATTAGCCTGGCTAAGGATGAAGGGTTTGCCTGGAAGCTTTTTTTTGACTCTTTTTTTTTCTTTTCTTTTTTTTTCTTTTCTTTTTTTTTTCTTTGCTTTGCTTTTCTTTGCTTTGCTTTGCTTTGCTTTTCCTTTCTCTCTTTTTTTTCTCCCTCTTTCTCTCTCTCCTTCTCTCCTTCTTTTTTTCCTATTTTTTTTTTCCTTTTTTTTTTTTTTTCCAGTGCCTGATTATAAACTGCTGCCATTCGATTGGAAACAGGAATTTGCTACATTTAGCTGCTGTCACTAAAATGAGGGCTGTGTGTGAGCCATGTCTCAGACAGGCATTTCCCTCCACTTAGGCTTTCCATCAGGAAGGATGTTACTGTGACACATGGAGATAGCCTTCCTCTTTACACCCTCAATGTTGGAAATAAGAAAATGGAGAGGTTTTCATGTCATATAAATTTCCATTAGAGAAGCAGTGGATGAGGAGGGGCTGTCTGCTCAGCCAAGGGGTGTGCTGATGATCTGGGTATCAGCCGATGGATTAAGACCCCAGGTGGAGGCAGGTTTCCTGGCATGGGGGAATGCCATGCAGCCTGGTCTGTTCTCGCTGGGGAGCTAGGATAGAGCCCAGGCTCTGGTCATGGGAAACTCCTGCCCCTTGTGTTATTTTTCTGCATGGCCCAGAAGCCAGTCTCCATTTCCATGCTTCCATCACTTAGAATAAGGAGCTGATGATCATGCTCTCTTTCCTTATTCTTCACCTGCGGGCATTTGTCACGCTGCTTTTTGGAAAATGCGTACACCCAATGCCGTTGTTAGTGGATCAATAATTAGTCCTAGTGCTGCCATCTGAGTTTTCGAGGTCAGCGCAATTTTTTCCTCCCCTCTCACTTTCTGTTCTCATTTTTGATGTATGCAGTGCTGGCCACAGGCAATCCTCTGTAGAGGCCTTAAAAGAAGGCACATTTTGAATGAGCCTGTGATGCTCTCATGCTTAACATCTGCCTTTCCTTTCATTGAACGCCAATGACTCCTGGGCTTGCAGTGATACGAATTTTCCACAGGTCTCTCATGTAGTTCCATTTCTTCCTTTAGGCTGCCTTCCACACACTCATGCTTACGTTCGAGCTCAGGTGAGTAATGTGCCCTAGTGGCAGCTGGAAGTAGAAGGAGGCAAGCTGCTGGTGGAGAACAATTTATTGAATGATCCTACACCACATTTCTGCTGGGGGAAATATGAGTCTGAACCACATCCATCGTAGTTTTTCCATAGACTTAAGTGGAAGCTGCATCATGGGCTGACTGAAAGATTTGCTTCTTTCTAAGTTAATTATTCTTAAATATTCTTTTTTTTTTTTTTTTTTTTTTTTTTTTTTTTGATGTGCAGGTACCAGCTCTGTGCCAATTTACCATCTGCCTAGGCTGCATAGCAGCCAGTACTTGTCATATGTATGCCACTCGCTTGGCTTTTTATCTGCACTTGGGCGTATAACAAAGAAGGTACAAGGAGCAGCTTTCTGATGAACCGGAAAGATCAGTGTTCCCAAACATGTTCCCTTCTGGTTATGGATATTCAGATGGAAACAATTTTTCCTGAGTGGTGGAATGGAGAACTGGTCACAGAGCATCACACACAAGCCAGACTGAATCCAGAAGGAGGTGGCTGTGGAGGAACACAGGAGGCATTTGGGATTTAAGCCATTTGCAGCTCCACGTTCACACAGTGTTGGCTGGGTCTCTAATGGGCACCTTCTGAAACATACTTCAGTGTTGCCCTTAATATTTTTTTTGGTGAGAATAAAATCAATTAGAGGAATAAGGAAAGTGTGAAAGCTCACCATCTCCAGATGAACTTAGGAGCTCAGCATTATTTTAACTTACTGAGACATGAACACCCACATCACCCTTCTCCCAGTGGAAGGACAGTCCTCTTGCTTCGTCCTGACCCGGAGTTCCCAATTTCAGGAATATGTTTTATTCCCGTGACAGGGGGCTTTGCCAGTCTTGAATGCACTTTCTCAGTCTTGTACCCCACCTTCCCAGTTAAGCTGCTCAGATATTTGTGCACAAGATATTGCTATGTTTTTTTTTTTTTTTTTTTTTAATTAAGAGGTCCAACAAAACATAAAAAGCAGAAGCAACACCTCTCTCTTACCAGTATCCCAGCTCCCAGAATGCCATGGAAGAACCAGACCAGATCGGTTATCTCGCTGAGCTGCAGGACTTGCCCGTTGGGGAAGTAGAGGAGGATGTTGGAGACTATTGCACACAGAGCCAGTGGGAACAGGATGATGCCAATGCACCTTGAACACTTCCCTGTGCACATGGTAGCTTGCTGCTGAGGAAAGACACAGATAGGTTTGTGTTACTGTGGTGTTACAGGCATGGGATTTCAGCAGTTTTCTTCTCTAATGAAAGAAGAATCAGATGTGAGGCAAGAAATGTTCCAGCTCAGACCTACACAGGTAATATTGTTATACAGTGTCTGTTCCCTTCAGAGTCTTCATTTAAACTGGAATTATTCCAGACTGGATTGCTTTAACAGGATTTATTTAAAATTGTCAGGAGTAAACGAGCTGGCATTAAATGAATGGAGATGTACACTTTAGTTGTTAATGGATGACTGTCTGTCCACTGGGAACACCACTGTGACCACACAAATTGATACCCTATTGGCAGACTCATGGTGGGGCTAAGGCCATGTGTAGGAGCTTCAGGTTGCCTGGGATGGCAGTCCTAGGAAGCTGATTTAAAAAAACATAAGTACATCAAGTTTGGGGGCTATTTGCCAAGGGCAGGTCACAGAGCCATCTCACCATAACGTGTAAAACTGCAGCTTAGCACTCCACAGTGGTCAGATTTTTTTCTAAGATCAACGAATCGTCTATTAAAATCAAAGAATCAACACAAATACGGCTCTGGTTGGAAGAGGTCTCTGCAGGTCTGCGGTCCAACCTCTTGCTGAGAGCAGAGTGCCACCAGCACTACAGCTCTGCATCGGCCATGGCTTTGTGTGGCTGAGCCTTGAAACCCCCATAGCTAAAATGATGCCCTTTGAGGACCTTTTGCAGGGCTGCCACAGCATCTGGGTGAAAACATCTTTCCTCCTGTCCTGTCTGAACCTCACAAGCAGCAAATGCTGCATTTGCTTCTCATTTTATCCTCTTTTCTCTCCATCACCTTCATTATTCCCCTCCAAGCCTGCTGCAGGCTGCTATTAGATCTCCCTTCACCAAAGTAAACAACCCCAGCTCATACTACACCTGTGCTGCAATCTATAGCCAACAAGAGAAGGCTGATCAATACAAAGCTGGATCCACAAATATTTCTCCATGGAAGGTTGGAAATTTCAGACTATTGGAACTGAGGTTATTGAACTTTCACACTGCCATTAACTTTACGGGACAAACTGGTCATGACTTCTTCACAATCTGGGGTTGTTCAGCCTGGAGAAGAGAAGGGGAGACCTTCCAGTGCCTAAAAGGAGCTTATAAGAAAGACAGAGAAAGGCTTTTTACCAGGAATTGCAGTGAAAAGAAAAGGGAAATGGTTTTAAACTAAAGAAAAAAAAAAAAAAAGAGTAGATTCAAATTAGATATGAGGAAGAAATTCTTCACTGTGAGAGTGGTGAGGCCCTGGCACAGGCTACCCAGAGAAACTGTGGATGCCCCATCCCTGGAGGTGTTCAAGGCCAGGTTTTGGGCAACCTGGTGTGGTGGGAGGTGTCCCTGCCCATGGCGGGGGGGTGGAACTGGGTGGGCTTTAAGGTCCTTTCCAAACCAAACCATGCTGTGGTTCTTAGAACTTCACTCCAGCTCAAGGTTTCCAAATGCATAAAAAGTAATGTGCAGGTTTCTGTCCTCAGAGAAAGCTGGTAATTTATGACAAAAGAGGTTTTGCTTTACGATCAGCAAGTAAAATATAAAAGGGGGATCTGGATACGCACCATTTTGTTACACACACCTGTGTTATACACACGCACCCATACACGCACACAAGCCTACGCTTGCTACGTGCAAATAGTTTTTGTAATAGCCAAGGCAGTAAACAGTGAAACCTGCCTCAATTTAGTCATGTGCATTGGCTAATCCTGAAAGTTTTGTGTCAAAAGTTGGTGTTGGGGAGATATTAAGCAGAGTAGGAGTACAGAAATCAATCCAGGTTGGGTTCCCAAACAAAAAAGCCCAGGCAGAAGGCAGTATGAAGATATTTGAGACAACCAGAGACAGACTGAGCCCGGCTTTGATGACAGAAGGAAGACAGCAAAAAGGTGAGGTAAGGCATGAAGACAGACCAGTGTCCTCAGACCTCTGGTTTGAAGGGATTCAGCATATTGCTGCGAGGGCTCTGCAATTGCCAGAGACTTCTGAGTTTGCATTTCTACAGCAAAAAATTGCATTGTTCTCTGTTGCTATGAATTTAATAAGAGCACTCTGCTTATATGCATTATCTTCTGAGTACTTTATAATCACATTATGCATTCTAATCCAGCTTTAAAACAAGTTATCTGGCACTAAACTATTTCAGAAAGGAACGTTTAACTTGGTTTATGGTCATTACCTATTGTTTATATAATGCTCAAAATTGGGCAGGGCATTTTGCAAGCATCTGGAAGAAAGCCCTGACTTAAAAAGATAAAAATCTGACCAGACTGGCAATGTGCAAAGGAAGGATGAAGCAGGGAGGGGATGGAAGTGGAAAAAAGAAAAGGGTAAAGGGTATTTTAACTGCCTTTCTCCAAATGCCAAATGCATCTGGTATTTTTTATTATGCTGACCTTTGCCTGCTCTCCCCTTTCATTCCCACTTTTGCTTTTCCACTCATTTGCCCAGCTTCACCTGCTCCCCCCGCGGAGAGGAGCAAACAAGCATGGGCACAGCCTTTCCTCCTCCCGTACAGCTCGGTCTTGTCGGGGAGCTGCATGCTCTCCTCCGCATCTCTCGCACGTAGCCGCAGGGCCAAATTCTCACCTGGAGCTCAGGAGCAGGACGCCGCTTTGGCTGGGAGAGCTCAGGTTTGCGCCGGGAAGGATCCGGCCCTTGACCTATCTCAACACCAATTCACACTGCAAGGAGAACTCAGGCAACCATCAATCGCCAGCTCTAACGAGAGCCTCCACCGCCCAAATCAATGCAGCTCGTTGACCTGTGCACATCACAGAGAGCATCTGGCCGTGTTACTACAGCTTAGGAAAACACTCGGGATTGCCAGAAGCGCTCAAAATGCTTTATTAATTCAGCAAACAAAAGCACTCTTTGCAGCTTCGTTAGGCCAGGCGGTGAGAGCGAGCTTCTAATTTCAAGCTAGGGTTTTAAAACATTTTGTTTTGTAATGCTGAGAGAAGAAATACCACTGCTTACCTTTTATATGGGCCTAGGATGGCCTCCAGGCCCCAGAGCTTCTGCGGCCTGCGTCCAGCTTCCCAGCTCCCCTGTCCTGGAGCGTGACAGCCTGAGAGAGGCACAGCGATGTTTTCGGGCGATGGCCTCTGCTAAGCAAATAGTGGTTCCTTTCCAGAGAATGAGGAAATACCCCAACTTGTTGCTGGTTGGCCAGCGCGAGGTTTGCGTGCCACCCTGCCTGATCGATTACTTGAGGGCAGCGTTCCAGCGGTCAATGCCTCGGCCCCCCAGGACACGAATTTGGGATCGGTGGAGCCCTCTTCACTGCCAAAACCATTTCAGCTGTGTGCAGTTGCAGAGGGGAGGAGAGGCACATGATAAGGAGCACCCTGTGCTGGGCAGAAAGCATGGCCAAAGCACGAGGCAGTGGTACAGCAAACTCCATCAGCCGGTGCAGTGTCGTCTGCTGCACAGCAGGCTTTTGTTGGTTCAAGTTTGGCTTTGGCTTTGCTCCAAAGCATGCTGCTTTCAGCCCAAAAGGGAGAGTAGGAGTGATAGCTCAAGGGGTGAGAGACACGGGCAGATAACAATCTTGCAGGGGAGTAAGGTGTGGTTTGGGGTTTATTCCCACTCTTCACCTCACTGGCTTCCTTCTTTCAGTAACCTCCTCTTGTCTTTGGAGAAAAATTCTCACTGGGAAAGTTTGGTCATGTAGGGTGGAATCCATCTCACATGACAGTAAATGTCTGTGAGGCACATGTCACACCAGGATGCCTCTATTCCTGGTAAAACATGCACTTTCAAGGGAAAATTCACCCAACATATTTTAGGAGTTGCTGTAGGGTTACAACAAATGCAGGTGTTACAAAGGTGCAGCAATCTCAATGCTTATTTAAGCATAGATGTTGGTATCTGTGGTCAGATGAATCCCACCCATGAGGACTTACAGGTGTGGCAGGGTGGCTGCAAAAGCACATGGGCAAAGCCTGAGACTCCAGACCCCAGGCTGCACATTTAATACCACCAGAATCAGAGGATGCAGGGAAAGTTGTCTTCAGACTGACTCATGGTGGCGAAAACCTTTAAAAAGTCCATTGAGTGATCTCAGGCAAATAAATTTCATTACAGTAAAAAAGGCAAAAGTGAGGGAAGCAGCTGAACTACTGAATCCATGCCCCAAATTTCAGCCGGTGTCAGTGGCAACGGCATTTCACCCTGTTTCATGTGGTGGCGCTTACTCCATGGAAAAGAAACAAAGAATTAATCAAAAAGGTGAGGTTTGCAAGTCTCCGATAATCCTTGAAAGGGCAAAGGCACAGAACCTAATGGCATTTAAAGTCCTAAATTTAAAACAATTTAAAGACCATCATCAGTTTGCACTGACAGCTGGGGCACCTGGGGTGAGACTGCCAGATTTCGTAAAGAGTTAAGAAGCAAATAAAGAAATTTCATAATGATATTTAAGATGAACCTCCCCTTGAGTCTCATATGCTGGTTGGTAGGAGTTTTGAGAGACTCCAGTTTTACACATAACATCTCTAAGATGCAATGTTTGCCATCTTCATGTAGCCAAAAGTCTCCTTTGGGGTCATAATCCATGATCTTGATTCAGTTTTTCTCTTATTTTCCCTGGCTCAAACCTCAGACCTCTGGGGTAGTGTACAAAGTTCATGTTTGCACTTTCTCATCCAAGCTGTGTCCCTATCTCTGTATATTTCTTTACTGACCGTTTTTTAATCTCTTCCCTACACCTTCCAAAGCCTATCCCATCCGACCATACTTCATCATTTAGTGTGTAGAGTTGATTCCTAGACTTAACTGTGTCTCAGCCTCTGATACCTCTCAGTGCCATTTGCCACTGAACACTTAATAGTTTTTCAAGCAAGTGCATAATGAGCAGAACCAATATTGTGCCAGTTTTGTGCCTTTTAATTAATCTACAGCAACCTGTTGTCTTTTGTACTACTACAAAGATTTTAAACTGTTAGGACGAGTTCAGTGCTTTCATCTATGTTTGTGCAACAATTTTCACTCCAGGGCTTAACCGATGACTAGAGCTTCTAGTCATTAAAGAAAAATAAAAATGCTGGTAAGCTGTACTAAACACAATTCTATCTTCAGGAATATTTTTAGATTTGCAGATTACTGAGTAGGATCTGTATTCAGTCTTTGATGAGAACTGAACCAAATTCTTTCTCAGTCCAGCTTGAAATACAGAAATAAAGTTCCTGTTCTGCCCTTCTCTGTGATCTCCAAGAGAAAGGAGTTCAAACATGGGATCTGGCCCATTTTATGCCTGCTGAAGATCCTTCCACTGGAATGAGAATAGCAATGCAGAATGAAGCAGAGCACAGGAATGTTGTTTTAATCCCCAAACCAAAAGTTTGTGTTCTCTGCAGAGAGCTTGGCTCTTACCTGGGTTTCTGAAGTGATAGACTGACCCTGGAGAAATGGAAACAAACAAACAAACAGAAACCATAAAATACTTAGAAGAGCAGGATTTTGTCTGTGAAGTGTTTTGCAGCTAAGCTGAGTGTATACAATTGTGTACATCTATTTTTCCCCCTGCAGTATTGACTTTGAAGGCAATGAAAGCATTTTGTGTTCCACTGATCAATGCCTCCTGATTATATCGACTTGCTGTGCACGAGCTCTGGTCCTCCTTTTATTTCTATCTTTTTAGCCACAAACTCTTTATTAATTTTCCAGTTATGTGTAGTAGTCTGGGTACTGGGAGAGGAGATATAAATATGCAAAACCTTCTGTTCATAACGCTGGGAATGAAAACAGTTCCAGCCCTGCAATTTCCCTGGGTGGTGCACGGCGTGAGTTAGAAGCTGAAGAATTACAGCCCCGTGCAGGTTTCTGAAGGGCATATCTGACTGCCCACTTAGTCTATTAATAGATGTGTCCCATTTGCAGCACACTAAACAGAAAATGCCCTATTTGCTGTTGATACTCTGCGTCAAAAAGGATGCAGGCAGTTCTGCTGTCGTTTATTTGAGTATAAATCTGGAGTATAAATCTCAGAGGTGCACAGTGATGCTCTGCTCTGTTCAATTTATCCCAGTTTGGCACCAGGGCAAAAGCAATCTCTTGTTGCTGTTTCCTATGACATTTTGTTGGTAATGTTTTCTTCCACTGCAGGAAAGGGAGGTTGATTTACTCAAGGAAGAATCACTGTTTATGCTGAAGCAAACTGCTAAGAGGCTTTTTCAGAGCCAGGTTTATCAGCTGGGTTTTACAGATAGCCAGTCCTGAGCCCCAGCTGGCCCTCCTGCTCTGGCAGCTGGTACCCTGTCAGCAGGCCTGCCTGTGTCCAGGAGTGTCAGGGTGCCCTGTAAAGGTACAAACAGCAAGGTGAAATTGGCAGGATGGGCATTATCCAGGTTTTCCTTTACTCCGTGTATCCCAGAGCTGCACAGCCCCAGCTAACAAAGAATCCAACCTAACATGAGCGCAGATGAAGACGAGCAGGAGCTCCATGACAAAAGTCTTATGTCTTCAATCAGACTAGAGACAGCCATAATAAATAACATCAGATAATTGCCTGGTGCAGGTTATGGTGCTTATGATAAGAACATATGAGAGGCTGAAGAGGTGGGATGGTAGTTGATCCAGACCAAGGCTGCACTCATGGAGTATATTCACTGCAGGGTACCATCACACACACATGGTCCTAATATACAGCATGTTCTGGTCATATATTTTATGGGGACTACAGCTTATGTCACATGGGTGAATCTTTCCTTTTCTTCTATTTTACCCATTTTCCCATTTTTTTCCTTCTTTCTCTCTCCTCTATATACATAGCCCCCTTTCCTACATCCTTATGCTCTCTCCCCTCCCAGAAACAACACCCAGAGTCTGCTGAGTACAGCTTTCCCCCGTTGACACATCATTTCCTCTGGGGACAATTGTGCCACCACCAAGAGGCAATCCTTTGGGAAGGAACCCCGTGATTCAGTAACTCTCACCCAGGTTTGCACAGCCAACGCTCTGCACAAGCTCTGCTGTGTGCCAGGGTGGGGGGCACAGTGCCAAAATGACACCTGGAAAATACCAACCATCACAGCATTTATCCACTGCTTGCTTGCGTGGGTCAGTGTTCATTAGATTTAACCCAAAACTCATTTTATTTCATTACTCAGCTGCTTTGACCAGGGATGGCACGGTGCCAGTGCCCCTGTTTTCTGAAATGGCAATGAACCGTGACCTGTGGCCAAGGGTTGTTTGTGCGCCTCACACCGAGCAGCACTGTTGCTCTCCAATATTAAAATAATTAGAGGTTTCTGCTTTCATTTTGCTGGTTTCGTGCAACACTTCTTTCTGGTTTTGGCTGAGAGGCATTTCTCAGCCTCACGCTTTGTCACTGGGGTTTGTCCCAGTCTGTGCTCAGCGTGCAGGTGAATTTGGGGCTAAAAGCAGGACCCACTGGAAATACCTCTAGTTACCTGGAAGAAGGGGAGACACAATACTTCTGCTGCTGATTTGTCTCCTTTCTTCCTAACTTGACCTTTCTCCCAGGAAACCTTCAATAATGATGAGCAAACATTGGGAATGTACCACAGAAATGTGTGTTTTGTTAAAAACTGCTGATTGGGCTTGAAAGAGCTGTTTGACACTGTCGGGACGGAAGGTGCCTGCAGCCCAGGGTGGTGTTTCTGGTCAAACAGAGAAACCCTTTCCTGGCCAGGGAGATTTTAAAAGAAAACCCTGGTGTGAGGCACCTGGAGAGCAGAGACTA
This sequence comes from Anas acuta, assembly GCF_963932015.1. Taxonomy (NCBI): domain Eukaryota; kingdom Metazoa; phylum Chordata; class Aves; order Anseriformes; family Anatidae; genus Anas; species Anas acuta. Next base: position 11,245,073 of record NC_088979.1, read on the forward strand.
GAGCATAGAGAAGAGGGCAGCAGCCCAAAGGCTGACAGCCATCGTTGGGTGTTTTGTTACTCTGAGGGGGACTGTCCTGGCTTTCAGTGTCCCCGTTGGGTTTGGTGCCAAAAAAATAAAGAATAGTAATAAAAAAAAAATCAATATGAGTTGTGCTGGCATAGCTGTGATGTTTCAAACAGAAGTGAGGTCAGGTTTCTAGCCAGAATTACTGCTTGCCAGCATATCTGCTTACTGCTTCAGCTGTATCGGGAACATAGATATATGTGGAAAAATTGGGTAAGCCTTTGGAAATGCAGCTCCTTCAGCTCCTGAAATTTGTCAGATTTCTCCAGCTGGTGCTGGCTGTTTGGAGAGGGGACAGTGCATCCCCTCCGACCCAAAGTTGTTCATGTGGGCTCATGGTGGGGCAGGAGGATATTTTACACCTCCGCATTGTCACCTGTAGCAGAAGGACCCAAGGCAATTACAGCAATATTTCCCAAAGTGGGAAGTGTGTTTGGGCATTTCTTAGCACTGCCTGGGTTTCTGAAAGCGATTCACTGCTTGCATAGACAGGAACATTACAGACTTTTCCCCCCAAAAGAAGAAACCTCCACCTTCAAATCAGTTATACTTTGCTGCTCTTGTGCCTACTGGAAGGCCGCTTCAGGGATTTTTAGGGGGAAGGGTGTTGAGGAAGGTGAACTATAAGCACTTTTTTTGTTGTTTAAAATTAGGTACCGAAAGTAGACACCATTATAGGTGCCTTCTGAAAATGTGTGGCCTGTCTGTCTCCACTTACCACTATCTCTTTGTATCCTCCGGGACATATCATCTCCATCGCCCAAAGCCACCTGGGCATCAGGGCAGCCTTTTCTAGGTGGCCCCACTGGAGCAGGGGGTTGAACCAGATGACTCCAGAGGCTCTGTGATTGTGTGGTTCAGGGAGGGGCTGTGATATGCCCAAGAGGGATGACAGCAGAGCGTTGTGTGGCTCAGGAGCTGCCCTTTGTGCCAAGCACTGTGGTCACGTTAGCAGGGGTGGCACTGTGCTGCCATGGGTTTTGGAACACAGTCCCCGTAGCAAAGCTGGCTCTACCACAGCCACTATGAAGAAGACTTCAAAAAGCTGGACTTAAAGGAGAACAAAGTGTCTGGCATACACTGCTTTTGTTCCTGAGTGGTGTCACCCGTTGCTTACATTGGGTGTGGGCCCGAGTTGAGCTGAGGGCAGGATGTGCGATGACGGCAGGTCTGCGGAGGCCGGGGAAGGATCCTGGGAAGCGCTGAGAGGGAAGACATTGGGTGGAGACGGGATCATAAAAGAGCTCGGTGAGAGATGAACACACACACATTTAGAAAATAAAAACCTGGAGGGCCTTCTCCGGCAGGCACAGCTCACCTCGTGCTCCCCCCGGCTTTTGTGCCCGCAGCTCGCCCAGCCAAGAGGTGCACACACTGCGTCCATGAGGGAGCTTGGTGTGACCCCAGGACGAAATGCAGACCTGGAAAGCTGAGGCAGAGCATGGCAGACAGCTGGCACAGCTTTTAAAATCTATTTTCAACCTCCTTATGATGCTTGCATTATTGCATATGGCTGTTACGAGACAGGGATGCACCTCCCTGTGACCTGCCTCTTCCTTGCAAGAATTGCTTTTTGAAAGAGGCTGGGATCCTTTTAAGAGTCGTTTAATACTTTTATAGCAGCTCATATCTGGTGATAGCTTCACTCATCTTCCTCCCACTATAAGTTCACCAAAAATGTATCTGATGTTGTCCCAAGCCTCTTCACCAACTGGCATTAAATGCACTGGATACCTTTTCCTGGGAAAAAGCAAATGGGAATACCACCTGGATTCACACGGCAGTCAGAGGAAGCCATTTTAGTGACATTTAGCTAAGGGTTCGGTGGTTGCTGGCCTCATCTGGTGCATGGTGAATCATGTCCTGAACACCTTCATGCTCTGAAGGAAAGGTAGTATATCTCACATCAGCACATCTCACCCCAGAGCTCCCCATGCCTTTGTACCCAAATGTGAAAGGTTCCAGGTTCAGGCTGGAGACATTGTGATTTTTTGTTTTGCTTTGTTTTGTTTTTCTGTTCTCCTCTATCCATCCATCTGTCCAGTCAGGCGTTAGATAAAGAACTGCAGAGCATCTTATCACAGCAGGGAGCTAATTGGGACAGCCTCCCTGTTCATCCAAGAGAGGTGAGGGATTCACCGCGCACATGGGAGGAGGAGAAGCGGCCACCCAGTGCCCACGCATCTCCTTCCTGCTCAGCAGCCGACTGACAGCGACCTGGTACCACTGGTAATGACGTTTCCAAACACGTAAAGTTGCACATTGGGCAGGTCAGCTTTTATTCATCGGTTAAGTATTTTCAGCCCTCCTGGCTGCAGAGAAGATCTTGAAAACGTGATCTGCTCAAAAATCAGAGACCAAATAAGGAGAAATAGCATTTACTATATTCTCTGAAAAAAACACAAAACCAACCAACCTAACAAAACAACAAACACCTTTTATTTTTGAGAGCCTGACTTATGATTCCCAAAGAGCCCAGAATGGCGATATTGTCCTTTTTGGCTAACAGCACATTTTATAAGCAGCAGCTGCCAAAAACACGTGTGCGGTAAGTCACCACATGCACTGCCTTTCCCTGGGTTTGTGCTTCTTTCCTTGCCCTTTGTCTGGTTTATCTGGCTGGTAAGATTAGGAGCACTGCAGGGCAGGGAGGGTCCCTGTCTGTGTATTTGCACTGTGCCTTGCCACTTGTAAAGGAAGCAAGTAATCACCACCCTTGCTGCTTTCATGTCTACTTGCACAATAGAAATAATTAATAGTAATAGTAGTGCTTTGCCTATCTGCGGCTCCTTTCATCTGAAGACCTTAAAGTGCTTGACAAGCATTAGCTAAATTAGCTTCCAAATACCTGGAGAGGGAGTCAGATATAATGATCCCCACTTTGTAGATGAGCACACATGGAGAAGCGAGGGCTAACTGAGTGCTTACAGTTAGTCAGCTGAACCCATGCTTCCTCCACGGGGGGAGGTTGCTCAGCACTTCTGAGGCTCAGGCTGTTTTCTCAGGCACCCAAATGTGGGGTTTGCTGTCTGCTCTTTATTTCCAAAGCACACCGCCTGCGGACCTGCGCCATCTGCCCCAAGTCCTGCGGGAGCTGGAGGAGGCGTTTTGGGCACTGTGATTCACGAGGATGCCCAGTCGAACTCCTGACCTGGCTGGGGAGAGGAAGAAGCTCTGCTCACGCCATGTCACATCAGTGGGAACAGGCACAGAAGTGTCTCCGTCTGAGTTGTTCCTGGTTTCAGAAGCAGAAGTGGACTCCAGTGCAGAATTGCTCCAAGCAGCCTGGGGCAGCCAGCTTGGTCTCAGAGGTGGTATGGCCACAACTGCAAAGGCACGTTTGCCTTTCACTTCATAACACTTTCGGAGAGAGATCTGCAACAAAGCTGCCAGATTTGCTCCATCCTGTGTGCATGGTGAGGGCTTACCAGGCTGTCTCCCTGCCATGGGGTGCACAAGCCCTTGCTTGCAAAGGAAGATGCCAAGAGCCCCTACCCAACACCAAGGTCTTAACCCATGGTTGTGTTGTCTGCTGCATGTCTCACTCATACCAAGTGTGCCCCGCACTTCCTGGGATCACACCCAGCAGCAGAAAGGAAAGACTGAGTAAGAGCTGGGCCAGGAGAAATCCTCAGAAGGGTCTATGTAAGATTTAGTACTAGCTTTGGGTGCCAAAACATTGGTAAATGGGAGACCACAGAAAGCTCTTCAGGGGGATCTCTCAAGTGCTGTTGGGTTACCAAGGGGAAAAAATGGGTTGGTGGAAGGGAGAGGTTTTTGCTTTGTTTTGTTTTTCTATAGTCAGTGCCTTGTCTTTTTTAGTACCAGGACTGAAAAGTTTTCACTCCATCTAATGGCACTCTGTTGTAACAGAGGCTTCTTTTAATAGAGAGCAACAGAGCCACTGAAGAGCAGCAGGCCTGGTCTTTATTGCAAAGCCTCGTAGACACAAATGAAAAACTTTACAAGTGCTGGCAGTCACCTGCAGATCCCATAAATCACAGCATCTCTCTGTGGGCAACCATCCAGGGCTCCACAAGGTCATGACATTTTTCCCTGCTTGCTCCTTTTCAGGTGGAGGAACTGGGCAGAAGAAGTCATCAGGACAACAGGTGATTTCTGTTGGCTCGTCCACCACAAGTAACACCCCACCATAAAATCAGCAGACCCCATACGAACTGTCACAAGCCTGCTGGGATTTTGGGTGTTTATTCCACTCTAGGGGATGGCTTGCCTGACTGAGGTGAGTCTGCAGCAGGGAAACTACTTGTGAAGATGCACTGGCATCCCTTCTTCTTTTTTTTTTTTTTTTTTTTTTTTTTTTTTTTTTTTCCCCTGCTGCAATGCTCGATACCTTCCTCTGCTATCTGCTTGAAAAAATCCTGGTTAGTTTTCCAGCCCTGGTGTTTCTCGCCACAACTCCCCTATTTACCCAGGGAGAAAATGGGGCAATGACCTCATAGGAGGAAAGCAAAAGGGACACATTCCCTCCAGAGCAAGTAAGTAGGTCAGCGCCGTGGGGCGGGATGGAAGAGGAGCCCACGATGCCTGGGGGGTGGCTGGAGGAGGCTGGGCAAGCAGCAGAGCTGCTCGGGGCAGAGACCAGGCTCTTAGTGCTGGGGATCCTGCAAGCAGGCAGCAAAGGTGGGTGTGAAAGGGTTTCACAAACCAAACGGGTCACAGCATCACTCCCGTGAAGAGGAAAAGTCCAACGAGAACCTCATCTCCATCACATTCAAGCAAACAGGGACGGCAGTGGGGCAGTAGGGCAGCTGCTCCCAGTGCTGGACTGGGAGCCAGGAGACCGGGCTGCCTTCCTGCGTGAGCACCTGGAAGTTACCTAACCTTCCTCTTTCCTCATTTGTATAATAGGGTTAATAAACACGCTCTGCCCCACGGTGGTGACGTAAAGTTAAGCTCTTTCATGTTTGTTGGGTGCTACAATGGGCATCACCATAAAAAACCATAAATAATGTGCCTTGAAGTTCTGTAGAGGTATTAGCCTTGTTTTAGCAGTGCAGATGTTACATGAGCTACCCGCACACAAAAGCTTCTCCTAATTAGGATCCAAACTTCCTTTTTTTTTTTTTAGCCTTTCGTTAATGGCTTTTGAAGCTGAACACATTTCACTTGCCCAGCCTATTTGGCAATTTATTATAATCTCTTCAAACTAGCAGCGCCTTTCAGTACACTCTTAATTCTCATTATTGCTTCCCTTTCCAATCTTCACCTTTAAGTGTCCTTTTGTCCTACATACAATCAGTTTCTCCAAAGTCTAAACTCAGCTTTGGTATTTCCCTGCATCCTCTGTGTGGCAGATACAGGCTCTGGCTCAAACACACAGTGGCAAAGAAAACAGCTGTGGTTTGTTCTGACCTAACTGGAGCCCTCTTTTCAATTTCATGCAGTTGTGGTTTAACCCAGCAGGCACCTGCACACCACACAGCCATTCCCTCACCCCCCAGTGCTGGGGGAATGCTGGGGAGAGTTGTAAAAAAAGCTGCAAGAACTTTTGGGCTGGGATAAGGGAAGTTTAATAAGTGTTATCAGCATTATTCTCATCCTCATTCCAAAACACAGCACCGTAACAGCTGCTGTGAAGGAATTTAACTCTATCCCAGCCAAAACCAGGACACATGCCTTGGCCCAAGATTTGTCTGCAATTGTAATTGTAGTCCAATGTAATGATCTCCGGACACATGTTGTGGTAAATGCCCAGGTGTGACCCTGAGCTGAGCACAAATTAGTGGATGGCAACAGTGGGGACCCATTTGGGCTCTGACGTAGAACCTGGACAGCTAGCTGGCTTCAGTCTCCATCCTGCCAAGGGATTTTGTCACCTTGGGAGAGTCACCACAGGCACAGCTCCAGGTTTGGTGGCAATACCAGCTGGGGGTAGTCTTACCTGGTCCACCTGCACCTGTCCATGTGAGTAATTCCCCAACCAGGCGTGCAGAGCAGACACAAAAGTGCCATAGCAGGCAGGCCAGGAATGGGTGTCTAGGAATGGGAACTGTACTGCTATCAAGAAGGAGCAGAGGGAACCAGGGAGTTAATCTGCTTGAACATCAACTCATCATCTGCTCAATGGAGAGTACAAGTTGGTTTTCAGTAGCAGGTGGTCTGAATAAAAGTGATTACCTCTGAACTCATATCAGCTAACTTAAATGAACTAAGGTCTACTCAATGCAGAAGATCAGCACATCCAAAATTTCTTGACCTTGGTGGACATTGACCTAGTGTTCATCATGAAGTTCACTTAGTTATTCCAGCTAATTTATTAATGTTGGGTGGCACAAATCTGGGCTTTAGTGGATTACAATCATTCCTGATGTACTTAAAAGAAAGCTCCATTAGTGACGTCTCCGGGCTCATTCATAAACTGATACTCCAGATATTCACTCTTCAGACCTATGAATATTGCTTGAATATTATAATGAGTTACAAAACTTTGAAACTCAGCCAGACACTAATTTTAGCCTTCAGAGGGACAGAAAGTCTTGGGGAAACGAGTGTCCAGCCTTGTTGCGGAAAGGATTCTGAACAAAGGGACAAACTTCATCCCATTACCTCACTGCCGGAGGGGAACTTCCCAGAAATTTTCCTGATGCAAGGGCAAAACAGCTATTCTTTCATCTTTTTCTGAGTCACGTCCACAGCACCTCTCCGGAATGTAAATGTGCCTGGTTTTAATGATGTGACAAGGTAATTAAGTGTTAATATGTGGATGCAAAGGGTATACAAGGTGCCAGATCTAGTAAATGCTGAAGCCAAGCTAAGGCGTTTACCAGACTTACAACACGTTTCTGATACAGGGTGCTAATGTCTGGAAATTGTTCCTGTTACAGAAATGAAATTTCCAGTAAAAGTCAAATAAATTGATTTTGTATTTGGCTTTTGAATATTTTTTTCTTCTAGCAAGCAAGCAGCCGGGAGTCAATCCCAGGCACATGAAGAGCAATAGAAAAACTAGGACATAGCACTAAGAGTATTTATGACTATAGTGCTGGCAGGTGCCAGCTCAGAATTAGACATTTCCCCTATTCCCCATTAGCTCGATGAAGTTTGGATTATATGAGTCCACATATACAGACTTACGTAAAACATATAACAGAATTCTTCAGTTACAAAAAAAGCAAAATGACAGAAAGTTATACGAAAATTGTCTGGATGAATTTTGCCCCATACCTGGTCTTTAAGTATATGTAATGCAATGCAAATCTCTGATTTAAGCAATTGAACTGTACACAAACTCATTCAAAGTGCATGCTATTCTCTAAACAAACACGTCCTATTCAAATGCAAAAGCCTAACTATATTGTGGCAATAAAATTTCACATAACAGGCTCCCAGTTCTGTAAACTCAGGTGCTTGAGAAGCAGCTCACAGTTTGCTGGGCTCAGGAGAGCTACTGGGGGTGAAGGAGGCATTCTCTGCAGGAGGCTGCAGGGTCACAGGCCCTGTGCAAAAACCACATAGGGACCATGTTAACTTGTTAACCAAGTGTCACCTTGGCCTTCTCCCAGCTTCACAGCCCACTAGCTGGCCTGTTGGTCCCACCACATTTACATGTTTGACAGCTGTGCCACCAGCTGGAAAGCCTCTGCCTGTCCTGCAGTCATTGTCTTTTCTTTTGCTTTCTAATTATGCTTTTTAGAATCACGGTGCTATTACTTGGCACCATTTGGGTAACTGAGTGACACAACAAAGCAGTGGAAAATGATTTTTTTAAGTACTGGTATTTTGAAAGATCGGACGTAGATTGATGTGAGATGCCAAGAGGTTGGGCAGCATGGATTTGCAGCAGAAGAACGAAGGGAAGAGCAAAATCTTCAAGGTTAACATGAAGATGGTGGGTGACATTCTTCAGGATCTCTGTTTGTACAGCATCTGTATCGTTATGTCCCTCCTCACCCTTCTCATTGTTCATCAGTCCACTGACCTGGGGCAATGAATGTCAGCACGTATTAGACAGCAGCTTACAGCTGAGGGTCTCTTGCTTTTACAGCTAAGATGACCAATTGCAATTGTCTATGCTTACCCATGTACACTGGGCTGCCAGTACTCACAGCTAAAGAATCTGAAAGCTTCTTTAGTCAGATACTCCTTGTTTCTGTGTGCCCTGTGTCTGCCTTGAAGGAAGACTCACCATGGTCCATACCTCACATAACCGCCCCATAAAAAACACATTCGCTTTGCAGAGATAGGTTATGAGTGATGCAGATAAACCTGTGGCCACCAAGTTCCTCTGAGAAGCCTCTGACACCCCTAGCAAGGAGTGACCATTAACTTCAAAGGGAAGAGGTCGGATGGCTCCGGAGCGGAAAGGGGAATTTCACAACCGTCACAGCTGGAAATGAGTCTCAGGTGTAATGCTGCATTACAGAACTGTAGTGTTTAATGTCTTTCGTCAGTTAAAAACTAATAAGAGGGTAGTATGGCTCTAAGTGTCTCGTCACCTAGGTGATTTTTTGGGGATGTTGCCTAAGTGGTTTCAAAAACCATATCAATTCATACTTTTATAGGTTTACACCTGGCTTCACCAAGATGGCAATATGGATGTCCTCTTAGAGGAAGTCAGGCTACAAAAGAAGGGACTGATTTTCTACAGAGCTAAGTGGCCATGTTAATTAGGAAGTTTAATAAAAAGCTAATATTTGTGCCTTCATTCTTAATGTCCAAATTGAAAGACCTTCC